>NC_091188.1:37836288-38136288 GCF_040958095.1 Procambarus clarkii | reverse complement strand
AATTTTCAACCAGACAGTGGTTTGTATTGATTCACCTACCTTTCTGGGTGCCTTCCCTGGTAAAGTGCTTCTTAAATGTAAAGTGCTTAAAGGCCATTGCTCTCTGTTCCTTTCTGAGGGGGGGGGGGCCAGGTTCTGGCTCTGGTTCCCGGTAGACAACAAGAACTCTACAACTGATGATCCCAACTAATATAGCACTGTATCAGTAGGATAACTTCAGGGAGCTTCCGAGGCTTTCCACAGAAAAAAGGTGCTCTTATGGAAAATTATATAATATCAAGACAAACTTGTATTGTATACAGTGCAGGAGAAATTTGCTTTGAAAGAAGAAACTGTATTCCATGAGTGACAAAGAAATCCAATTTCAAACATTAAACCTTTATTTACATTTCTAAATATGGCATAAAAATAATATACATTTCTCTCATATAATACAGACAGTACAAATCAATGTGTGTTGCCATTAGTGGTGTTTTCTATTCAGTACTGGTACAGTAACTGTATATTTACCTGCTAGCACTAGCACTTTAAAACGCACGTCAGTGTTAACAGAATACTACTCGTTATACCAATTTGTAATGCTCAGGCTTCTTTCAGTTTCTTCATCCGCTCATAGCTGAGGGGAAAAAAAAATTGTGAATAATATACAGAAAGGAAATACATGAACTGTATATACAAAGATCAAATTCATCGGTGCATGAAATCTATTCATACAAGCTATATAATCCACATTCCTTCTTGAGAAGACACACACACATACAGGCGGGACCAATGAGCCGAAGCTCAACCCCCACAAGCACAACTAAGTAAGTATTGTAACTAGGTAAGATAGATCACTACATACAAAATAGTAACAGGAATTGATAAAATCGTTAGGGAAGATTTCCTGAGACCTGGAACTTTAAGAACAAGAGGTCATAGATATAAACTAGCTAAACACAGATGCCGAAGAAATATAAGAAAATTCACTTTCGCAAACAGAGTGGTAGACGGTTGGAACAAGTTAGGTGAGAAGGTGGTGGAGGCCAAGACCGTCAGTAGTTTCAAAGCATTATATGACAAAGAGTGCTGGAAAGACGGGACACCACGAGCGTAGCTTTCATCCTTTAACTACACTTAGGTAATTACACACCAAATGGGTATAACACCTGGGGAGAAATGTCATAACAGACTGACAGTATGGTTTTCCATCAGAAAGATCCTGTGTAACAAATCTACTTTGTTTCTATGATAGAGCCACCACAGAAACTTTACAATAAATAGATGGTTGGGTTGACTGCATTTATCTGGCCCTAAAAAGGGACTTTTGTCTGAGTCCCACATAAGAGTTTTTTCTGGAAACTGGAACATACTGGAGGAGTGACAGGGAAGGTGACATGGATGAAAAATTTTCTGACTGAGAAATGAGGGTAGTAATCAGAGGCAATGAATCAGACTGGAGGAATATCACTAGTGGAGTACCTCAGGGGTTCAGTTCTTGCACCAGTAATATTCACTGTCTAAATAAATGATCTATCAAAAGGAATACAGAATTATATGAACATATTTGCCGATGATGTTAAAATACTAGGGAAGATAAGAAACTTAGACGATTGTCATGCCCTTCAAGGAGACCTGGACAAAACAAGTGCATAGAGCAACACCTGGCAAATGAAATTTAACGTCAATAAATGCCATGATATGGAATATAGAATAGGAGGCAATAGGCCTCCTATTGGTCCTCAGGCTGTCACCGGAGAACCAAATAAAGCACATCGTGCGAGGAGCTTATGCTATGCTTTTCAATTTCATAATTGCGTTTAAATACATGGATGGCAAAATATTAAAAGAAATTGTTCATGACCTTTGCGAGTCCAAAGTTGGAATACACAGCGGTTGTATGGTGCCCATATCTCAAGAAGCACAAACTAGAAAAGGTGCAAAGACATGCAAGAAAATGGCTTCCAAAACTGAAAGACAAAGAGCTATGAGGAACAGTTAGAGGCATTAAATACGCCAAAGCTGGAATATAGAAGAAAAAGAGGCAATATGATCACTACGTACCAAATACCAATGGGAATTGACAAAAAACAAATTATTGCTGCAACATGGAACTTCAGGAACAAGAGGTCATAGATTTAAGTTACTAAACAAAGCTACTGAAAGAACATCAGAAAGTTCATTTTTGCGAGCTTAGTGGTAGACAGTTCGAACACGTGAGAAGGTTGTCGAGGCCAAAACCATCAGTAGTTTCAAAATGTTATATAACAGAGTACTGGGAAGATGGAACACCACAAGCGTAGCTCTCATCCTGTAACTACAGTACACCTAGGTAATTACACACAACCAGAAAGCAAGAAAAAATCATAAAGATACCAACAGAAGGAGGAAGAGAGGGGGGGGGGGGGGGAAGAAGAAAGAGAGAGAAAGACAAGAAGATGGAGAAAGACAAACAGCCTGTAGATGATCTTTCCCTCTAATGGAAGCAACATCTGATAGACTTATGAGTGATAACTGGTTACGATCACACAATGTACTGCAAGCATTGTGGATCCAGTGTTCAATCAGATTACAAACGTCCTTAATACTAAAATTAATATATAAAAAACTCATTGATGATGAATTACCAAATATCAATGAGCTTTAATCAAGAAGCTTTGTTATTGCAAATGTGATCCAAATAAAGAGAGATAAGTATTTACTTGAATATGCGAGCCACCTGGTAGATTCCTGTAGTGGCCACGAACACATTCACACTGAAGAGGTTCCAGTTTCTAGGAATTATAACCAATGAATATCTGAAAAATTGCAATTTTTGTTAACAGTACAATAATGTGAACAGTGTTCATATTCAAATTTCTTGCATCAAAAATGAGATTATTTATTCTGCAAATCATTCCATAAACAAACCTCGACACTGACTGTAATGAAATGCCGCTTTCCGGTTGGGCGTCAGTAGCTCCCTGAAGCAGACTTGCCGAGGCAGACTCTATGCATAGTTCAAATGTAGATATGATAGAACCCAATAGTACACCAGTTGACTAATACTTGAGAGGCCGGACCCAAGAGCCGAAACTCGACCCCCGCAAGCACAATTAGGCAAGTATAATACAATTAGATGAGTACATAGATGATTCACATCAACCTTGGGTGTTCGGAATTTTCTACCAGGGAACAGAGCTAGAACCTGGTCCCATCACCAACTCACTCACCAACAGGTGACAACACAACTGGGAGCTCCCAGCTTCCATGTCATCGGAACCTCAATCTGTAGCTGAAAGACCCCTGAAGTGACGCACCTGGTAAAGGGTGAAACTGGCCATCCACTTAGTGACAGACTTGAGGAACGCAAAAGAAGTGTCAAGTCTGCAGACACAAACAATGCCCTCTTTAGTCATGTTAGGGACTAATCATCCTATTGATTGGTCTTCTTCTAAAATAGTCTTTCCTGCATCTACTCTTCACAAACGCCGTCTTGTTGACTTGGCTCTGATACACAATCTACCCAACATGAACCTTAGTCCTGGCTTTGTTGCTGTTGACTCTTCCCTTCCACAGTACATACTCAGATGCTCCAACCTTCTTAACAAATGTGCCCTGACTTAAACTTGGCCCCTGTTGCTTATTCCTACTCCCTTTTCCTATTACCTTCCTGTTTTTCTTATTCACCCTATTATTACCTTATTTTTCATTTCTCCTATTCTTACATTCATCCAATTCTTACCTTATAATAACATTCATCCCATTCTTATCTTATTCTTGCATGCATCCTATTCTTACCTTCTCTTACCTACTTCTCACCTCACTCTTTTAACTTTTATTTGCCTGAACCTTCCTCTCTTCTTTTACACGCCTTGATAATGGTCCCGGATGGACCAAAACGTCATCATTTCTTCATTTTCCGATGTGTGATTTAGTTATCTCTTCAGTCATGTTATTGTGACTCTTCGTCTGCATAGAAAAGAAGGCTTAAGCTGCAAATTTAGAAACCGCCTACCAGGACTGAAAGAACAAAGCCCATGCCTCCAGGATTGAGCACGAAATTCCTCATTCAACGAACAGAAGTGTAGGCCAACAAAACCAGAGCTTTAACCCCTGCACTGCACACCTGTTACATATCTGACACTAGTATAGTGTGCCCCCCAAAATCTAGCATTGAATGTGATGCAACGCCATTTTCTGGGTGATCCCTGGTGGCTCCCTGAAGCTATCGTATACTGATAATGTAACATCTACTAGGTCACATCAGCCACAGAGTTCTTCTGACCTACTGGGGACCAGTACCAGAACCTGGCCCCCCACCTCACAGAGGTGCAAGGAGCATTCACATGTACAGTGGTACCTCGGCTTACGAGTGCCCCTGGTTACAAGTTTTTTGGGTTACGAGCAGGATTTGCTCTGAAAACTTGTAGCGGGATACGAGGGTTGCCTCAGGATACGAGGGTGCTGATATGCGTACGTGCCGACTAGCGCGTGGTGGCACGGCGATCGCCGCTCAGTTTACCAGTGCCTCGTACCCAGTGACTATCCCGCCTCAATTCTTCACCAGGATTTACAGTGTTTTCTTGGATATTTGGCCATTTGAACATAAAAGTTGTTATTATATATCTCGCAATAGGTCCCAAAAAAGCCAGTGGTAAGGTTCAACCTAAGAAAACAGTTGTGAGCAGAGGATGTTTCTTCCTCATTAAGAAAATGTGTGAAGTATGGGAAGAACTGCAAAGTTTTGTTGAAAAAACTCACCAGATAATGCTGTAGCAGGCCGTTGCATTGGCCTTTTAAATGACAATGTGATGTCTTACTACAGACAAGTGTTAAAATGTAGGGAAAAACAAGTGTCTTTAGACAGATTCTTAGTAAGACAAGCAAGCAGTGAGCCACAAGCAGGTCCTAGTTGTATGCAGGCAAAACGTGCCAGAGAGTGCATACCAGAGAAGTCCTCACTGCCTGATGTTGTAATGGAAAGGGACTCCCCTTCCAAACAGTAACACCTCTCCTCCTCCCCCCCCCCCCTCCTCACCATCTTCCATACGTCAACAGCAGTCATCAGCAAGGGTAAGTAATAACTTGAACATAGTTTTGTAGTGTAGATTTCGATGAATTACGTATAAAATTTAGTTTGAAGTGAGGTTTTTTAGAAGTCAGGGACGGATTAATTCATTTCCCCATTATTTCTTATGGGGAAATTAGCTTCGGTTTATGAGTTTTCGGGTTACGAGCCGTCTCCAGGAACAGATTAAACTCTTAAACCAAGGTACCCTTGTACAGTATTAATGTATGTCACCAGTGAGGAAGCAACCAGAAAATCAGCAAGTCAAAGTAGGCCACAACTGGCTTCAATCGAGACCGCAGCCTCTAAAACCACAGAAAGAACTCCCCCAACTATGTAAACAAGCGATCGAATTCTTCTCACTTGCTTGTTCGATCCACCTCCCTTCACTTGTTTTGAGGGGGAGAAGGAGGCAGCACGTGGTCAGCTGGCATCTCTGCCCCTGATGACCTGAAGGGAGGGAGGGAGGGTGAAAGGGTGCCACCAGACCTCACCCAGAAATTGTCATTTTATTACATTCAACGCTGGTTTTCTGGAGGGAGCCCCTTGTGGCTCACCCCAGAAAAGGTGCCCTGGATACTTGAACAATGGTATTTCTTCGTGCAGGTTGGTGTTCAATCTCCGACTGTCCAAGTGGTTGGGCACTCTTCCTTTCCCTCGTCTCGTCCCAAATCCTTATCCTGACCCCTTCCAAGTGCTATATACTCGTATAGTCATAATGGCTTGGTGCTTTCCCTTGATAATTCTTTCCCTCCTTCTCTAAAGATAACTACCAATGGTGAAGGAAAAGAAACAGGCACTTACCAGGAAGGACAGAGCATCACAGGAATCAAAAGAAGTGACAAAAAGGCTGAGACGCACGGCTCAAACCCACAGAAGAGCGCCGAGGCCCAAGAACATTAACAAGAGACTGGGTTGCTAGAACTCTGTTTGACCTCCAAAACCTCTACACCAAAATATCAGCCCAGAACACTGCTAAGAGAGTGGCATACTGTACTTCCTAACATCATGTGCATGAGGGTAGACCACAGGCTGCCTATACTTAACATGGCAGACAACTTGAGAAAGGCGAGCCTTGGAACCGGGTGCCAAGATGACAGGGTCAATCCACATCCATCAAGGTACAATCAGAAGCACGAAGGTAAAGGCGTGGAGCCACCACCGGCCACAGCACGTGATGCACTCCCAGCTAAACCATCGATGACCAACCCAAACATCAGAAGACGGAGAAATAATGATGTTCCAGTCTGTCCTGGGTCATCATCAAGCTGTGTGATAGGAAAGAGTAAAGTACGGGCAAATAAATAAGGTAAGAGTGAGGCGAGGAGCAGGTAAGAGAAAAGGGTGAGTGTCAGATGAAAGGTAAGAATATGATGAAAGGTAAGAATGGGATGAAAGGTAAGAATAAGAGATAAGAGGAAAGCTAAGAAAAAGAAAAGAGGTAAAAAAAGGAGGGGCCTTAAATCATGTCACATTTGTTAAGAAAGTTGGACCATATAAGAACAGTGGAACCTCGGCTTACGAATGCCCTTATTTATAAATTTTTTGAGTAAAATTTGATTTGGTTCACGAGCCTTGCCTCGAGTTCCGAGTTTGTTGATACACGTATGGGTCGAATGAGCATGTGGTTCCTGGTGGAACGGGCGAATGGACATCAGTTTGACAGTGCCTCCGGCATAGTGATGATTGTGCTTAAATTCTTTGTAAAGAATTTCATTGTTTTTCACCTTTTTTTGGATTCTAAACATAAAAGTAATTATTATATACCATGCCATGGGTTCCAAGAAAGTAGTGGTAAGATTCAACCTATGAAAACACATGTGAGGATGATTATAGAGGAAAAACAAGTCTATGGAAAGGTTCTTAGTGAGGCAAACAAGCATTGAGCCACAGTGGTATGATCCTAGTGGTATGCAGGAAAAACGTAGGGAAGAGAGAGTACCCCAGAGAAGTCATCACTGTCTGATATTATAATGAAGGGGATCCTCCTTACAAACACACTTCTCTCCTCCCCCCCCCCCTCTCCTCACCGTCTTCCATATGCCAACAAGAGTCATCAATAAAGGTATGCTATAACTTCTACATACTATAGTACAAAATATAGTATGTTTATTTGTGTTTATTATGTATGAAATGTATTTTGAAGTTAATATTTTTGAGAGTGTGGAATGGATTAATTCAATTTACATTATTTCTTATGGGAAAATTTGTTTCGGGTTACAAGCCATCTCTGGAAATGGATTAAATTCGTAAACGAAGGTACCACTGTATGTACTGGAAAAGGAAAGAGTCAACAACAACAAAGTCATGACAATGGTTCATGTTGGGCACGTTGTGTATCAGAGCCGAGTCAGCAAGACGGCGTCTGTGAAAAGTAGAGGCAGGAAAGATTTTTGGAGACCAATCTATAGAATGATTAGAGTTCCTAACATGACACAAAAAGAGTATAGTTTGTATCTGTAGACTAAAAACCTCTTTTGTGTTCCTTAAGTCAGTCATTTAGTGTACAATCAGTTTTACCAAAGTATTGGAGAGGACAAGACAAACAGGAAATAGAATAGACACCAGCAGCATAGGAAGCAGGAGCAGCAGTGTGAACCAGATTACTACGAAGTGTGTTAGTTTGCCGAAAGACGAGTTTTACGTCAAGAGGACAAAAGGTATTAGTAAGATTTTTTAGTTCAGATATGAAAGGAAGGCACAGCAGTGTTACTAGCTTTAGAAACAGGTTTGGAATGAGATAAATTTTGTTTAGCTTGAGAATATGCACAGCTGATAAATTTTAGGGATATCCAAGGTAAGAGAAAGACTTTTAAATAAAAGAAATTTCAGTGTCAAGAAACTGGCGATCACTGATGTGTAGGGCCCGAAGAAAAAAGACTGACAAGGTTTCAGTCCGTCCTGAATCGAAACGTCGTCATTTCTACATCTTCTGATGAGTGATTTGGTCATCATATCTTCAGCTATGTCATTGTGACTGATCATCTGCATCCCTTTGGAAGCTAGGAAAGAAGGTGCCAGCTGCAAATGATCAAACCACCCACCAGGGGCCAGAAGAATAAAACCCCGGCCACTGAAAGAGGGCATAAAATTTCCACACCCAACAACTAGAAGCAAGAGAAACCAAAAACAAAGACTTATGGGAACAATCACAGATCGAAGGGGACATCGTAAACCAAGAAGAAGAAAGAAACATAAGAACCTGGTCCAGAGACGAAGCAGGCTCATGTGGAACATGAACAGGCCAGAGATGAAATAACGCATGGGAAAGCTTGCAAAACGGAGCCAAATATTTTCACCAAATGTAAGCTGCAGCGGCTTCACCAGTGCCACACAATACAAGGTGACAGTATTTGGCATGAGATGCCCATCACAAAAAAGCCAGGAATGAAAGGAGAGCACCACATGCTCAGAAATCGAAGAACAACGACAAGGAGAAAAGAAGTGGCGAAAAGAGTGCCACAAAACCACTTTCTGTTGCCGGGAAGAGGATCAAAAATGGAACACCATTAATGAAGCCACTTGCTCATTGAAAGGATGGCAAAAAACATGAGTCAAAACTACCAGACACAAAGACTGAAGAAGACCAAACCAGCGAAGTACGTCATCGAGCTGACCTTCGGAAAAAGGCAGGTCCTGAAACCAAAACTGAGCCAGCCACCAGAAGGATCAGCATCCCCTGGTAGGACTACAAAAATGATAGGATCTGGAGAAACAGCCAAACCAGGGAAAAAAGGTGTAGGAATCTCCCACATAGACCAGTCCAACAGGAAGGTATCCATTGTGAATAAGAACTGCATATAAGGGAAGGCACCGAGACCATGCTGATATGAAGAGGTCCATGTCTAGGCACCCTAACGTCTCACAAAGTCAGAGGAAGGAGGCGGCATTGACAGTCCACTCTATAGATATAGGAAGGAACCAGGATAGACTGTACTGTGGCTCACACCCAGCATAGGTGCTACGATTATTTTCAAAGAAGGCGTATGATTACTGGAAACATGAATAAAATGTGAGCCCCTTGTACCCACGGGAATTTAAAATCTTATGCTAGACCTAAAAACAACCCTGGTTGTTGTACTCAACATTGATGAAAAACCCTGATTGTTATACACAGATAAAGGGTTGAACATATCCCAGACCAAAGGGGCAACAAAGAACTGAGGAGAGGAGGGAAATGCCAGCAACATACCGAGAGACGAAGATGGCTCAGAAAGAGCACGCGCTGGATGAAGGTAAAAGACGGCACGAGACATCTTACGAAATAGTGCTGAGGACACCCTCGACACTGAATGCCAACCAGAGGGGCCATTTTATGGCCAAATGATAAGAGGTGACAGTATAAAGCACAGGATACTGATTGACAAACAAGACAAAATGTGGCAAAGAGGCAAAGGAGAAATTTCATATTGTCACTGCTATCAAATATGCAGGTGGGGTATTAACAACTTGGCCACCTGCATACCATACAAATGGTAATAGACTTGTTAGAAAGTCCAGATGCATAGATTAGTGTAGAATGTCAAAACCAGCAAGGTACATCACCAGGCCAATTTGCTGCAAGAGGCGGAAAAATGCCAGGGTTCAGACACCTGGCCAGAAGATCCAGAAACCAAGGCTGAGCTGGCTATCAAGGAGTTCAAAAGACCACCCTGCCTGCATAAGTCTCTAACCTGATCATTTCTTAACCAACACCAGTCGATTAAGAATGTCCCACAAAAAAGGGATTGAAGCAAAGCAAACCCCCAGGAAGTAGAAGATTCTGAATCCCTGGTGGGAAGAAATGGCCCAATAGTCTCGGCTATCAAACGGGGGAAGACCCCAGGGGCAGCTGTGCAACACTCAAAGCTAGACCCTGCTTAGACTAAACCCCTCAGACTTTTCAGGACCCAATGCAAGAGAGGAGAATGGAGGCCTAACAAACTACTCCAACTCTGAGTCCTTAAACACCATAGTGGCCAACTCCAGGGCATCCACTTGAGTACCATGTCACAAGCAGTCTCCGTGGTGTAGTGGTAAGACACCCGCCTGGCGTTCCGCGAGCGCTATGTCATGGGTTCGTATCCTGGCCGGGGAGGATTTACTGGGCACAATTCCTTAACTGTAGCCTCTGTTTAACGCAACAGTAAAATGTGTACTTGGATGAAAAAACGATTCTTCGCGGCAGGGGATCGTATTCCAGGGACCATAGGATTAAGGACTTGCCCGAAACGCTACGCGTACTAGTGGCTGTACAAGAATGTAACAACTCTTGTATATATCTCAAAAGCAACGAACATAGCCAAAATTAGCTTACAAAGCAGCTGCTGCCTAATAAGCTTCTCGTCTTGAGGCAGGCTCGAATAAAACAGTGACCCTGTGAGTGTAAACGTTACAGGCCTCAAGGTCAAGATATCACCAACCCAGTAGGTAGCATGACAGAGATAGCAAGAATGACTGTCTGTGTATAACAAGGTCAATGGGCACCTGTTAAACTTGCAAGTAGTGAGTACAGGCTTGGTGAGTCAATTCATAATGACCATAGCCGAAAACCCACAGAGCTTACCAGGGCTGAAGGGTTTCCTGGGTGTCCCAAGCAGGACACCCAGGAAATAAAGATGCTTGTGGAAGGTAGACATCAGGATAAATGTGACTGCGAGGGGCATTAGAAATGTACCATATAGACAATCATGTGAACCCTAGTACACCCCACAGCAAAACCCAAACACACTAACCACAGAGCCTTGCAGAGGAGTCAGAGATCCTGCACTGCCCAACGCAAAGCACTCTACAGTAGTACAGCCTCTCAGGGCTGGACTCACCAGAGAAGTCACTGTCAGAACAAGAACAAAAACAAAACGAGCACCTGTGGAATGGTAGCTCTAAACAATACAGCTTAAGATGAAGAATATAAGTCTACATAAGAAGTGTGACTTGAAAGACATGCTCATGAAGCATATTCCAAAGTTGGAAACAACACATAAGTCAATATGCCACAGGACAGTGTCCAAAGAATGGCCACCACAGGACAGTGTCCTAAGAATGGCCTACACTTATCTTAGAAAAACAGAGATTCGCTGGAGTCAATGACTCATGGAGGTCCGCATTCAAGGACATCAGCGACAGGACTGTGGAAGCTGATTTTCTTAGGTTCTGATGGTGTGGAAGCCAGGAGCTCGCAGTGGTGATGCAACTTGTTGGTTATCTTGAGGTTATCTTGAGATGATTTCGGGGCTTAGCATCCCCGCGACCCGGTCCTAGACCAGGCCTCCTTTTTGTTACACACCCCTAGGAAGCAGCCCGTAGCAGTTGTCTAACTCCTAGTTACCTATTTACTGCTAGGTGAACAGAGGACATCGAGGTGAAAGAAACTCTGCCCATTTGTTTCCGCCTTCAACGGGAATCAAACCTGGAACCTCAGGGCTATGCATCCGAAGCGCTCTCCACTCGGCTGTCAGGCTCCCTCGGTGGTCAGCTTTAGTTTACCGAGTGAATCATTTGAAGTTTTTCGCTGCTTCAGTTCATTTCTCTCTCTGAACCTTTCACCTGCCAGCTGTTCACATTGCTTTTGTTTACTTTCTGGATGTTTTTAGGTGATGGTGATCATAAAAATCCCCCGCTTCCTTTGTAAGGAAGAGGAGGGGGGAGAAGTCAGGTTCTAGCTCTCGTCCCTGGTAGGCTATTCGGGACCAAAAGTTTAGTGACTCATCTATGTGGAACACACCCAATGAACTAACTTCAGGAAGCCACTATTTGGCTCCTCAATAAATCACCTCCAAATTGAATCGATTACAAAATTGGTTTGATATAATAATAAATTAAGCTTTAAACTTAACAGCTGAATCAGTTATGCAGTGCCAGACCTACTAAGCATTGATATTCATCAAAGCAGGTAGAGTTAAAACAAAAATATTCATAAAAAATAAAATACTTTATGAAGATACACAAACTGAAATTGTACATGCTAAACTGTAATAATTTCAAGTTTAGATTTACTGAACAATACATTTTACATTTGCTGTTGCAGCACAATTAACATATTGTATTAGCTGGCAAAAGAAGTGCCAAACCTTCTATTGAGAAAATATTTTGTTTAATGGATGCAGACATGGACCTGAATGCATTAGGTCCAAGGATTCTCAGCATCCATGGGGATGCTGAGAATTTGGGACCCGACTTGGCAAACAAGGTATAAGAATGCTTATGGGTACCCAAAGCCCAGGGAAATGCAAAAATATTTTGTCACAACTTACAGAAAAATATATTTTATGATACAATATTAGGACCTAATTACACAATGAGTCACAATAACATGGCTGAAGATATGATGACCAAACCACACATCAGGAAATGAAGAGACGACGACGTTTCAGTCTGTTCTGGACTGTTATCAAGTCGATTGTGACGAAGACCGAAACGTCTTCGTCTCTTCATCATCTGGTGTGTGGTTTGGTCATCATCCTAATTACACACCTAAGACTTTAGAACCATTGTATTCTAATATTCTAATCCTGATTCACGCTGGTTACAAAACTAAATATATTTTGCTAGCAATTGCTAAAATAGTTTAATCGTATCATAAAAGGCCTAGGTAAGGCTTAGAAAGTGATAATGCACAACCAACTCCATTAAAAAAGGACAACCTTAACTGCATATAAACTATTTGCTTTCAGGGGAATCAAGAAAGCTATTCACAGGCCACCATGATAAGTTATGTACAAGATAGTGAATGGAGGCACATAGTGGTGTTATTATTATTATTATTATAATAATAATAATAATAATAATAATAATAATAATAATAACAACAATAATTATAATAATAACAACAATAATAATAATAATACACAGAGAATTCACATTAACCTGATATATCAATGAACAAATTTACTGGAACGTTGATGAGGGTTTTGAACCTATGTGCTGGGTGTTCCTAGGCATGCTCTAGTCAACTACACCACGACATGGAAGTGAATTTTCCATGTTGCACCCACAAGTGCAGTTGTGGGTGCAGTAGTACCCCAGGTTGCAATTGTTTTCCCATGTCATGGTGCAGTTAACTAGAGCACGTCTGAGAATATCTAGCACGTGGGTTCGAACCCTCATCAAGGCTCCGGTGGATTTGTTCAGTAATAATATTTTATTCACAAGGAGGTACAATGGGTTGGTGAGATTACACAAGATTGGTATTTGTACATCATTGCAAAGCCACTAGTACTACAGTAGCAGTGACTTTGCTACTACTACTTCCCCCTGCAACAACAAGCCCCACGAAGAGGGCATCATCACCCAAAATCGCTTTGAATTTTGTGGTGTTGGAAGTGGGGTCAAATAGGCCCCAAGGGTCCCCCAGGTCAACTCCTCCCCAGCCCTGGGATCCCCCAAGTTTGGACCCGGGGCAGAGCCGGCCTCCATACCCTCTGCCCCTGAAGAAAAGGCAAAGTCCAGGGAAAAGGTTGGAAAGAAGGAGGGTCTACTGATGGGACCCAGAAGCCTTGGAAGTTGGAACCGGCTCGAATGCCTCCGTCCCTAATCCGAATGGAGCAGTCCCCGAAGCTGCCCGAGTCTCATTACCAACTAACTCCTGCCCCGACCCCGAAACCCTTCAGACGTTTGGGAGCCGGAAGCAAGGGAAGGTGGGAAGGTGCAGGATGAACAACAGGGAAAGGACCAGGGAGTACGGACTGAACCAAAGTCAAAGAGACTAACGCCCCCAAGTCCGGGTCCCTATAACCAAAGCGGGGTAGCCGCAGGGCATCCAGGTGGGAAATCAGCCTAGTGCATTGCAGCAACCTGAACCGAGCATGCATCATGGATGCTGCCTGTACCCTAACAGTAATGTCATCAGAATAGTACTGGAAAACAAGCAGAGAACATGACTGGCAATACTCTGGGTCAAAGGTGTCGTTGACCCAACAGGCAGCATGATGGAGGCAAAAGTGGCGACTGTCACCCTGAGATACGGGGCACACAGCAACCTTCAAACCCGCACGAGGCGGGCTGGAACTCTGAAGATGCATCTATAGGTTCACCAAGCTCTGACAGGGTTTTACAAGACCCGTAGGCTGACTGCTATAGGAAGCCTGGGCAAGGTGTTGCTAATCGGTTAAGACCCAAAGCTAACAAGGGGGGGAGGGATCAAAACACTGAAACCCCTGCAACATGTACAATCTTGGGGGCCTAGTAGATGGCCACCAATATATTGTAAGTGGACTATAGCCACACCAGGCAAAGAAAACAAGAGAAAAACCTGCAAAATTACATCACCACCAGAGGAAACAGGAATTGGCTGCAGCATAGGTAGGCAAGCTGCATAACACCTTGACGCTCTAACCAGCATGATACCAATTCCTACCCATGGCCGAACAAGGGCCACGAAACCCCAGTTGGCCCCAAGGGCGGGGTAAGTGTTGAGCAGCAAAAATCCCTACGGAACTGGTTCCCTATTGCACCAGGGAAGAGAACCCTAACACTTTGGCGTACCCCGCGCGCCACCCCTCAACTGTGCGATTTGAGTCCCAGCGTTTCACGGGAGCCGCGTTAATTCTGAAAAGTGCATACTCTCTTCAACTTTGTCACCTCAATTCCCGTCCTACGAGATTAAATTTGGTATCATTGTGTTCGCAATAGAATTCTCTACAGCACTAAATGCATATAAACTCCAAAAGCCTGGCTAATTACCCACAGCAAACAGAGAAAGTGCGAATGAGTTACCCAGGAGCGCGCAAAAGCGATAAAATGTGTTCTCTCTTTTCACTCTGGTCACCTCAATTTTCGTCCTAGGTCTTTCATTTTGGTATCAATGGGTTCGCAATAGAATTCTCTAGAGGAATATTAGCATATAAAATAAAAAACCTGGTCACGCTCCACCCGCCGACGAGTTGAAGACGGGCCACGCGTTAACCGCGAGTGAGCACCCAGACGCCTTCCAGCTACACTCCCAATTCCTGCCCACAAATGTTTAGTATTTAGTATTTTAGTATATTTAGTATTATAGTTTTGTATTTTTTGTGTAGTAGTTGTACATCACATAAGCATTGTAGATAGCCATTTGCACAAAATAGAACGGCATTTTCTTCGTCCATTTGTGAGTTTTCCTTATGAAGTGATAATATTTGATCATTTGGTCAAAGTGATCAACACCTTCCATGTTTGTATTGTAGTCACAGATTGCATTCGGCTTGTTGACAGTTACCAAACAGTCCCCAAAAAATTGGATAAAAACCTGATTTTTGGCAATTATTTTAGTGGACGACGCAGCATTGCGTCATCCCCGAGATTACCGACAGTAAACGGATAACACAATGCTGCGTCATGCCCGGACTAAAGTGCTAACACGCAAGGGTAGTACTCAGAGGGCGCTTAGGGAAGGATGCCCCAGTACTTTTGAGGACACCTGGCCACCACACACAACGACACCGCAGAGGACAACACAAAGGCAAACACTGCTTGGAAAGCAAGGCCGGAGAAGATGTCCGTCCAGGTTCACATTAGCTGATGAAATAGAGTGGCTGGGTCGCCAGCACGGGGGGTCTGGGGCTCCCCCCCTCACTCTCCTGATGGGGGGGAGATAGAGCGACATGGCAATGGAGTGTGATGTTTGCTTGTTTAACCCTCAAACCGCTCATATCATATATAAATGATATCAGTGACAAAACCGAAACCGCGCACATCATTTATATATGATTTCGTGTCTAGCGCTATAATTTAAACGCCCCGCCTGGGATAGGGGCAGCTATAGTACAGCCAAGACCGATAGTTGCCAGATGCCACCTAGAAAAAAAATCCAGGCCAACATTCTTGGGTGTTACAGCGTCAGTATTGAGCAAGCCACCAAGGCTGGCGCACGCAGCACGAGCTCACAGCACCGCTGTTCAGCTTGTGACCACAGCATCGCCTACAAATACCATAATATAAATGATACTGCTATTATTTAACAGTGATAGTATTACTGAAGCCCCCTGACTGTGATAAAACTGACCAGGATTCTGATAATAGCAGGATTGTGGTGATATTTAGCGCTGTGCTCCATGGAGGGAGGAGTAAGGCTGTGGGAGGGAGGGTTGTGGCATCGTTTTCTGACTGTGTGTGGCCACCATTTATTGACTGCACTCGCCATACCAGCTTAGTGGTTCGCCATGGTGAACACAAATGTAGATACTTATATATAACGTGTGTATAGTGTGAGATAACAGTGAGAGGAGTAGGTTGGGAGCCGCCATTTTGGTGAGGGAGGAGTGTCGTCTGCCCGACTTGGCATGTTGTTTACTGATGGCCACTATGATCTTTCGGCACCATACCAGCTTATTTGTTCAGGTATGGTGAATAAAACAGGTAGATACTTATATATAATGTGTGTATATAGCGTAATAACACCACAAACAATATTGTTGGAGGACAAATATTAGTGCATCTGGCCTTGAGGGCGGCCGCCGATCAGCTGACTGTGTGAGTAGCTTCATCTATGTTGCTTTACTCACCATACAAGCTTAGATGTACAGTTATGGTGAACAAAACATGTAAATACGTGAATATAACGTCTGTGTATAGTGAATAAATACAGAAAGAGTATTGTGGGGGGTGAATGAGGGTGAGTGAGGTGGTGTTGAGGGAGGGAGTGGCAGTGAGTGGCTCGCTGGTGTGTGGCGATCACTCCTCGTTGCTTTTTGACTCACAAGACCAACTTAGTAGTTCGTTATGGTGTACAAAATATGCAGATACTTATATATAACCTGTGTATATAGTGTAACAACAGCAAAACTTTTTGTTTATTGTTTTATGAACATAATAATTGAATCACTAATATGCACACCATAATTTTGAGTACAGCGATGGTTCACACATTTTATAATATAAATATACCACAATTCACTGTATGGAATAATATTACTGCAAAAAAACTAAGAAAAAATCAATCAGAGACATTGAAATAATTAGGTAATAATATATTTGTGGCAACTGCCGTCTGACAGCTCGGGCGGAGTAGACCTCGTCTGGCGAAGGCTCTGCCAACGCCCCTTTTTTGCCACACTTCCCTACCCTATTGCGGCTAAAATATGCCACCTACGATTTTTTTGTTATTTTTTCCGTGATCAGAAAACAAAAATGAACACTTCTATAAGACGAAAGAATTTTTTTCATTTTATTTTTTTGTTGCGCCTGTGGGTGTGAATTCCATTTGGGCCCCTAGTGGTTTGAGGGTTAATTGGAAATTCAGTGAGTTTTACCCCTCTCTTTGGTTTTCAGTTGTAATTTTTTTACCATGTGGGGTCTGTTTTGTTATGCCTACCTTTTTGGGTGGCTAACCCTCAGTCGATGGCAGATAAGGATAACCCCCAAATACAGGGGGGTTTTCCAGGGCATATGCACCCTGCACCTCTCTGAGGGGGCCATGTTCTGGTTAGTGGTCACTGGTAGGCAGAGTCTCTCGGTCTAATGATTCACATATTAGCCCGATAGCTCCAGGGAGCCAAAGGGGCTCCCTACACTATGTGACGATAATCTCTTTCAAGAGAGATTATCTTGAAATTGAGAATATCTTGAGATTGAGCCTGCTTGAGCCATTTGGACTATGTAATGCCCCGGCCACCTTCCAGCGAGCTGTCAACCGTGTCATCCATGGCTTAGATAACACCTATGCCTACTTGGATGATATTGTTGTAGCAACTAACACCTGGGACGAACATCTGCTCCAGCTGCAACGATTGTTCGCCAAGCTCCTGACAGCCGGCCTCACCATCAACTTGGGCAAGTCCACCTTTGCTAAAGGTAAAGTGCGTTATCTTGGTCATGTGATAGGGAGTGGCAGCCTAGCTCCGTTAAACGTACACACTCAAGCCATCCAGCATTACCCACAGCCTACCACCAGGAAGCAGCTCCTGCGCTTCCTGGGTCTTGCCTCCTACTACCGTAGGTTTGTGAAGAAATTTAGTACGGTAGCGACACCATTAATCACTTTAACCGGCCCCAAGCAATGGTATCATTGGACCATTCAGCAAACCATTGCTTTTGAACAACTTAAATCTCTGCTCTGTTCTAATCCCATTCTCGCCTCGCTAGATATCACGAAGCCGTTCATCCTCTATGTCGACGCCAGTAGTACCGGCATCGGGGGCGACCTGATGCAACAATGAGGCGAGGAGGTTCTACCTGTTAGCTACTACAGCTACAAGTTAAAACCACACCAGAAGAATTACAGCACTATCGAAAAGGAGCTATTCTCCATCGTCCTGAATTTACAACACTTTGCATCGTACCTACAAGGTGCTTGGTCTACCACCATCTACTCGGACCACAATCCCCTACGCTTCTTGCAGCAAGCCCATTTCAACAATCAACAACTTCTACGATGGGCTTTATATCTGCAGAATTTCAACCTGGAGATTTTCTACATTAAGGGTTCTGACATCATCATAGCAGATGCCCTCTCCAGAGTCTGAGGTAGAGGCAGATCCACCTATCACTCTACCACCTGAAGACGTAACTTCATCCGTAAGCGCAGGCTTCGGGGGAGAGTTGTGATGATAATCTCTTTCAAGAGAGATTGAGCCTGCTCTTCCCTACATAAAGTTACTTACACATATACAAGAATAAGATGCTACCTTTAAGATACGTCTACCAGTAGCACAAAACATTTTGACCAGGAGGCAAATCGTACCCTAAACCCCCACTCCACACTCCCTCCATGCCGGCTCGCCCGTCGTCAACCAGAAAACTACCATTCCAGCCTGCCTGCTTCTGATTGGTGACCCGCTGTCTGCACACCTGCACCTCTGCGCCCTCTACCTAAGTCGATGTCTGGGCTTGAACCAGCCATTGAAGTCAGAATATCCTTGTGCTCTCAAGCTGTGAACAACCAACTGATACATGTCCTGTTTATTGGTGGAGGTTCTCAGCTAGCGCTATATTCTCAGCACCTGTTTATGTCATTTTGTCTTTATATTATTCCTAGAGTAATTTATCCCTGTTCTTAATTTTTATGACTTGTTTGTTTGCACTGTACATAGCCAAGGGATTATCTTTGTTTTTAAATTTGCTTTCCAGTTAATTAAAGTTTCATTGTTCATACTATGTGTTTTGCGTGTCTTCCCTTACTCTACCACGGACAACAGCCAAGCAGTCTCTTTTTTTGTAAATGTGACGGGCATTGACACCAGCCATTAGGAGGACTGCCGAACATCTACACTCCTACACTTTCACGTCACAACTAACATATGTTACAAAAATGTACACTATTCACTGAAAGCTGGATTTTCCAGCTGAAGCAGTCTACAAGTGCAACATTAAGGAAAAATGTGACAAACTGTAGAGTTTGTCACATTTAACTTTAAGGTCCCAATAGTACAGTTGGGTTTGTTCTCGACACACAATTGAGAATTTCGGGTTCGAATCCCAGGCATGACAGAAATTGATGGGCATATTTCTTTTCACCTAATGACTATGTTCACCTAGCAGTAAGCAGGTACTCGGGAGCTTGCTAGCTTTTTGTGGGGTTGCATCCTGAGCTAGGCCAGTAATTCAAACTTAGGGGGGTCCTCGATATAAGCCTAACATGTATGAATACCCTCCTGGCTTCCTGTCCCTCAACACAATGAATTATTATTAATTAATTATTACAATATAAATATACAATACTGTACCAATAAACAACCACAGTATAACAATATCAGCATTTTATGTTCAGAGCCTAACTATATCATTCAGCATCTAAGCAGCAGTGAGAAATATAAAGCAAATTGCATCCTCACATTGCACCCAAACATCATTACAATATTAAATAACATATAATAAAATACAAATATAAAAATTGCCAGCACCACTGCTAAATTTCAGTAGGAAGCAAAATTATGAACATTCGGTATATAAAACACAAATACAGTACTGTATTTCAATTTATAAAGCCAGTGCAAAGAATTGTTTCAAAAACCATCCAGAGAAAAAAAAGCATAGTAGTAAAAAATCCTATAATTGTTAAAAAATTGGCTCTAGAAGAAAACTACCTGGGTTAGCAATTTCATCTGAGACTATCCATCATCTGGAACAATTAAGTTTGTTGAGGTCCTGCTTATTCGTTGTGGAGGCATCCTGCAGAGACAAAAACCCAGCATTGAATGTGATGAAATGCCTCATTCTGGTAGAGCTCCAGTGGCTCCTTGATGCTATCTCACCAAGACTATTCTCTACTACTCGGCCACATCAGTTGCAAGAGTTGCGTTTGGCCTGCAGGAGACCAGAGCCACAACCTGGCCCCCTTACAGAGGCAGAGAGAGAGAGCAAGTGACATTCTGCCACTCCACCTGGAAAGCATCTAGCAAGTTTACCTACCTGTTGACCAGACCACACACTAGAAGATGAAGGGACGACGATGTTTCGGTCCGTCCTGGACCATTCTCAAGTCATTCTCATCGACTTGAGAATAGTCCAGGATGGACCGAAACGTCGTCGTCCCTTCACCTTCTAGTGTGTGGTCTGGTCAACATACTTTAGCCACGTTATTGTGACTCATCGCCTGCTTACCTATCTGTTTGTTGACTACCTGTTGTTGATTCCGGGAATTAGTGTTCCCCCCAGCCCGGTCTCTGACTAGGCCTTCTGCTTGCTGGTCTGCTCCACCAGGCTGTCTGATGTGGTTGCTCACAGTCTGACGTATGTGTCACAGCCTGGTTGATCAAGTATCCTTTGATACCAAATCAACCTGATATGGCTTGTCGAGTTCTCCTTTGAACACTGAGAGATCGACCAATTATGCCCTGTGTGTGTAGGGAAAGAGTCTAGAAAGTCTTGGGGCTTTGTTGTTGATCGAGCATTCCCTTAGCATGCCTACTGCACCTCTGATCTTCAGTGAGGCCATTTTGCACATCCTGCCATGCCTTCTGGTCTCATGTGGTATAATTTCTGTGTTCAGATTTGGAACCAGTCCTTCTAATATCTTCCGAGTGCAGATTACTATGTATCTCTCCTGCCTGTGCTCTAGGGAATACAAATTTAAAATGTTTTAGCAGTCCCAATAATTTACATGTTTAATTGAGTACATTATAGCGATAAAGGATCGTTGCATGCTCTCTAGGTCAGCAATTTCTCCAGCTTTGAATAAGGCTGTTAGTGTGCAACAACATTCCACTGTAAGAGAGCACTAATTGTAATGACTGGTATATAAAGTTGCTATTACTATAAATGTTTTTCCTAGTTAAAATACCAGTTTGTTTTATTTGTGTTAATTTATATATTTCATTTGTGTTGGAGAGTATGTACAGTATTAGTAAATGTGTATGATTCTGTGTGTCAAGTTTTCCCATGTGTTTTCGTGAGAAAATGGGGTGGGGGAAACATGCTGCGACACTCCGTCCCTGCCCTCCACGAGGAGAGAGGGGCTAGACTCCACACTGACAGGTTGGAGTCAGCGTGTAGCACACACATCTCACAAGGTGTGTGTACTTGTGAGGTGCCCACCTCACTGTGTGAAGTTATCACCTCCATTAAATCTGAGTGACTAGAACATTGTCGTTAATCTGGCGAGTGAGAGATTGATTATTCCTTGTTAGTGTATTATCCCATTTCCTGTGTTTTAATAAATGCAATGCTCGCACTTTGGTTGTTTCTCAAGTCCTACCAATGCAAAAATATGGTACCAGTTCCATGTGGTCACTCTTGTGTTAGAATTGTTTATAAATGTATAATGGCTCTACATCTCTGTTTTAAAGTAACAAATCTATACTATAAGTAAGGAAGTAAAGAACGGGTTTCTCGAGTTCATACTCTGGGGTACGGTTTACAAGGTCGTGCCCTTACATAATGTCTTACTATTTCACTCTGGGTTATGTTTATTAAGTTAAAGATCCATCTAAATGCTGCCGGTAATTCCTTTTGTGCACATTTTGTGTGCAATAACACCACGGTCACATCTGTCGAGGGCTTTTGCAAAATCTGTGTATCAGCATTTTGTTCGTCTTCCATGGCATCTAAGGCCACATCATAATGGTCTAGCAAATGTGAAAGGCAGGAGCACCCTGCTCTGAACCCATGCTACCCAGGATTATGTAGACCTTGTGATTCCATGTGTTTTGTGATCTTACTTCTTTGCACATCATAAAAATATTTGAAAGAGTGCTATGATAGACCAATTGGTATAATTTTATGGCACCAGCTTTACTACCGCCTCTGTGAAGTGCCACAATCTCTGCTGTTTTAAGTATGCTAGGGATAACACCAGTATCCGTCTTCAAAAGATGTTTAGAACATTCATTATGATATTACTGCACTTTGAGCACTGCATCTTCAAACCTGACAATTTTATTATCATCAATATTGTTCTTGCACAAATTATGCATGGATTAACTTGATGGTCACAGTTCCTTAGAGCAGAGTGATGACTAGGTCCATGGCAATTGCTTCTTTGGGCTATGATGTTTTATGTTTAGCAGGTGTTAACATTGAAGAATGAGGTGTGTAGTTCTCTCAAGTACTTGCATTGATATGTTTCTTAAATTAAGGATGATTTCCAAGTCTTGATATTTTCCTTTTATCTCCATTTTGCAGTACTTGCAGTACCTGGAGTGTACCTGGATGGGGTTCTGGAAGTTATTCTTCTTCCCATGCCTGGCCTAGGGCCTGGCCTAGGGCCAGGCTTGACTTGTGAAAGCTTAGTCCAACAGGCTGTTGCTTGAAGCTGCCTGCAGGCTTACATATCCAACACAGCCTGGTTGGTCAGGAACTTCTTGAAGAAAACTATATAATGTCCACGTTACTTCCAGCAATATTTTGTTACAGTTATTCCCTGCATAGCAGTGGATTCTGTCCCTTCCTACAGTCTTCAATATCAGTATGCTTCCGTCAACATCAAGAATTGCCAAAAATACGTGCCAAAATGTATTGTCCAGTCTCTCCTTCCCCCCCTTCCCCCCACCACCCTACCTTCCACGACAGATGCGCACCTGCGATTCACCGGTTCCAATTCACCACCAGCAAACAACATTACGCTGCCAGTTCTTCATCTAAGACCCAGTATGACGTCACCAGCCTGAATATAAGTCCTGGCTGGGGCTGTGGTCAAGCAGATTACCCTTCTGGTGCTCACCGCTCCTGCATCTATCATCACCTCATGTTCTTACGACAGGTGACGGTAGACGCTCGGAGCATTTTGTATAAAGTGTATCATTCCCCATTATTAGTAACGTAAAGTAAATATATATTTTTTCTTTGATTGTGTAAGGCAAGTGGTTAAGGGGTTTATGTCATTAATTATTTATTATTATTTTCTGTAGGATTAAAGTAAATTTTTGTTAAGTTTTGTTACATTAAATATTTTAAAGTGTTAAAGTAAAGAATAAAAGTGTTTATTCTCTTGTTCTTTACCCAGAATTCGTACACTGTAAAGGATTCAGGAGCTATATTTTATTTTGCTTTCTCTTTTAACTGATTTGCATTTGGCCCAACACCTGCCAGGGGCTAGATTCACGAAGAAGTTACGCAAACACTTACGAACCTGTACATCTTTTCTCAATCTTTGGCAGCTTTGTTTATAATTATTAAACAGTTAATGAGCTCCGAAGCACCAGGAGGCTATTTATAACATGAACAGTTGATTGGCAAGTTTTCATGCTTGTAAACTGTTTATTAAATGTAACCAAAGCCGTCAAAGATTGAGGAAAGATGTATACGTTCATAAGTACTTGTGTAACTGCTTTGTGAATCTGGCCCCAGGTTAGTAACTGCCTTATTCCAGAATACATCATAATTTTTTATACTCGTTGAAAGTATAATAACAACTGTGGACCTCTGATGTTTATTCAGTGTTCTCCAATTGTGCCTATGGCACCTCTACTCTTTATTGGTTCTGTTCTGCATTTTCTTCCATATTGTTCACTTCAGTATGTTGTTGTTTTACTGTGTAGATTTGGGACTTGGCCCTCCAGTACTTTCCATATGTATATTATTTTATATCTCTCTCGTCTCCTTTCTAGCGCGTACATTTGGAGAGCTCTGAGGTGATCCCAATAATTTAGGTGCTCTATCGTGTCTATGAATGCCGTATATGTTCTCTGTATTCCTTCTACTTCAGCAATCTCTTCCTCGCTGAAGACGAGTATTGAGCAATACTCAAGACGGGACAGCACAAGTGATTTGAATAGTACAACCATTGTGATGGGATCCTGGATTTGAAGGTTCTCATAATCCACCCTATAATTTTTCTGGCCGACGCAATACTTGCTTGGTTATGCTCCCTAAACATTAGGTCGTCAGACATCATTATACCCAGATCCTTTACATGCTGTTTTCCTACTATGGGAAGATTTGATTGTGTTTTGTACCCTGAATTTTGTTTAAGGTCTTCATTTTTACTGTACCCGAGTATCTGGAATTTATCACTGTTAAGCATCACGTTATTTTCTGCTACCCAATCAAAAACTTTATTAATACAGTATCTGATTGTACAGTAGTTTTTCAATGTCTTCAGCAGATATAATTTTTGTGTCATCTGCAAAGGATGATATGAAGCTGTGACTTATTTTTGTCTATATCTGATATGAGAATAAGAAAAAGCAAGGCCTCTACCCTGAGATACAGGATTGTGCAAGTGATGCAAGGACTGTACCCTAAGGTACAGAGCTTTTAACTGCTCTTGGACTCGATTTTATTTGGTTGACTGTTATTCTGTGTGTTCTGTTCGACAGAAAATTGAATATCCCCTGTCATACTTTACCTGTTATTCCCATTAACCCTATTTAGTTAACTCCATCTTTAGATCACTCCATAGTCACATTTATCGAATGCCTTTGCGAAGTGTGTGTATACCACATCTGCATTCTGGTTTTCTCCTAATGCCTCAGTGATTTTGTCGTAGTGGTAAAGTAGCTGCAGGAGGAATGATCTTTGCACTCTAAATCCATGTTGGCCTAGATTGTCGAGGTCATTGGTTTCCATGAAACTGGTGACCTGACTCCTGATCACTCTCTCAAATACATTTATTATGTAGGAAGGTAGTGCAACTGTCTATAATTCTTAGCCAATGCTTTGCACCTTCCCTTGTGTAGAGGGGCTATGTCTGCTGATTTAAGAGTATCTGGTATCTGCCCTATGTTCAAGCTTTTCCTCTACACTATATTGAGTGCCTGTGCTACTTGCACTTTGCATTTCTTTATAAATATTGAATTCCACAAGTCTAGACCCAGGGCTGAGTGCATGGGCAATTTATCTTTCAAAATGTGTCACACTCGTGTTTATATCCGTTATATTTACAGGGGTTTGGATATCATGCATAAAGAAGCTGAAGAAATCTTCAAATTTCATGCTGTTTATTGTGGTGCTAAACATGTCCTCATACTGCTTTTTTAGGATTTCACTAAATTCTTTGTCATCCTCTGTGAATGAATCTTCATTTGTACGAATAGATACAATACTGGCAGGTCTTTCGCTTTTGATTTCACATTTGTGAAAAAATATTTTGTGTTTTTCTATATTTCTTGTATTGCTTTCTGTTCTACTAGCTTTCTTCAATCTGGTATGAATGCTTCAGTCTCTGCTTGATTTCTTCTATTTCCCTATTTAAATCTTCCTTCCTTGTAGGGAAAGTCGTGTCTGCTTAAGCATTTTCGTTATTTTTGTTCCTTTTGTAGTGTCATTGCGTTCTCTTTCTACTGTGGACCTCTTTCTGACTTTCCACAAAACAACATGTTTCAGACTTGATATGCTTCAGAAGTCAGTTGTTCTATTCCTATTCCTTGCGTGTGATTGTTACAGGTACTTAGAACAGTTTCCTCATTGAATGTATGTTTCTGTGAAAGCTCCAAATACTGCATTTGACTCAGCGAGGAGACTGTTTATGAACAGTACTTTGTTTATTGCTCTTGTTTTTAGTCCTTGTATGTTGGCAAAGATAAATGAGGTTACTCTATTTGGGGTAGTTGGACTGGGAGACTTTTCTGGAAGTCTGTTCTTCTATTATCACCTGGAACAATCATTATCCAATCCTTGAGAAGTTGGTCTTGTAACAACTCCTTTCTGAATTTTGTATCATACTGCTTTATTTTTGACAGTTTTGTAATAGGTTATAAATTTTAGATATACAGTGGCACCTCGACTTACGTCTGCCCTACTTACGATAATTTCGAGTTACGATGTAAATTTCATCGAAAAATGCGACTCGACATCCGATGGTGTCGTCGACTTACGATATTTGTTGTTACACGTTCGGGTCGACCGAGCGTGTGGTTCCGGGTCACGCGGCCAACCTGCCTCAGTTTACTACAGCTGCCCTCTCAGTGACGATCGCACCTATAAGAAATTTCGCTTTTGTGGTGAATTTTTGCATTTTAAAGTAATTATTATATATCATGCCATGAGTCCCAGGAAAGTCAGTGGTAAGGCCCAACATATGAGATCCCATGTAAGGATGACCATAGAGCAGAAACAAGAGATCATTCGTAAATATGAAGATGGCGTGTGGGTGGTTGGATTGGCTAGGTAGTACAACAAATCTCAGTCAACGATATCCACCATACTGACTAAGAAAAAGGACATTATGGGTGCTAAAGTGATGCATCATTACAGACAAATGTTAAAACGAAGGAGAAAAACAAATGTCTCTTGACAAATTTGTAGTGAGACAAACAAGCACTGAACCACAACCAGGTCCTAGTGGTATTCAGGCAAAACGTAGGAGAGAGAGAGTACCCCAGAGAAAACATCACTGCCTGATGTGTTAATGGAAGGGGACTCCCCTTCCAAACAGTAACAACTCTCCTCCTCCCTCCTCATCACCATCTTTCATATGCCATCAAAAGCCCTCCATAAAGGTAAGATAAACTTAGGTACTGCATTGTAGTTAGAAAAAACATTGTATTCAGTATAAAATGTATTTGTATGTTAATATTTTGGAGGGTGGGGAATGGATTAATTCAAATCCCTTTATTTCTTATGGGAAAAATCGCTTCGACTTACGATCCGTCTCTGGGAACGGATTAGCATCGTAAGTCAAGGCCCCATTGTACCAGTATTAATAATATCCAATACAATGAACTATGACAACAAAGAATTATTATCACTGTTGCACAGCCACTGACACCACTGAGTCACCGGTTCTACTGACTAGTCCCGTACTGATCATGTGCACTGTGTGTGTGTGCAGCAATGCCAATTGCTGTGTGCAGAAAAACAAATCGACCAGTTAAAGAGAAACGAACGATAGCATGCTCGGAGACATGCAAATACCATATTTGTTCTGGTACAAATTTGATAAATTCATCTGAAAACATCCAAGATTCTATTAACTCTTAGACAGTGGCTATCGTGAAAGGGTCATACCCGCCTATGAACAAAAAATTTAAAAATTCCAAAAAATAATTTTTCGTGATAGAATTATTAATTTGTATGCAAAATGTAAGAAAAACACGAAAATAAGTGAATATTTATTGTTTCACTGAGTGGAGGAACTCTGCAAGGCTGTGTCTGGCACTTGCCAATGCCGTGGAAGAAGAAGGAAGAAGAAGAAGGAAGAAGAAGGAAGGAAGAAGGAAGGAAGAAGGAAGGAAGAAGGAAGGAAGAAGGAAGGAAGAAGGAAGGAAGAAGGAAGGAAGAAGGAAGGAAGAAGGAAGGAAGGAAGAAGAAAAAGAAGGAAGGAAGAAGAAAAAGAAAAAAGAAAAAGAAGAAGAAAAAGAAGAAAAAGAAGAAAAAGAAGAAAAAGAAAAAAGAAAAAGAAGAAGAAAAAGAAGAAGAAAAAGAAGAAGAAAAAGAAGAAAAAGAAGAAAAAGAAGAAGAAAAAGAAGAAGAAAAAGAAGAAAAAGAAGAAAAAGAAGAAAAAGAAGAAGAAAAAGAAGAAGAAAAAGAAGAAGAAAAAGAAGAAGAAAAAGAAGAAGAAAAAGAAGAAGAAAAAGAAGAAGAAAAAGAAGAAGAAAAAGAAGAAGAAAAAGAAGAAGAAAAAGAAGAAGAAAAAGAAGAAGAAAAAGAAGAAGAAAAAGAAGAAGAAAAAGAAGAAGAAAAAGAAGAAGAAAAAGAAGAAGAAAAAGAAGAAGAAAAAGAAGAAAAAGAAGAAAAAGAAGAAGAAAAAGAAGAAGAAGAAGAAGAAGAAGAAGAAGAAGAAGAAGAAGAAGAAGAAGAAGAAGAAAAAGAAGAAGAAAAAGAAGAAGAAAAAGAAGAAGAAAAAGAAGAAGAAGAAGAAGAAGAAGAAGAAGAAGAAGAAGAAGAAGAAGAAGAAGAAGAAAAAGAAGAAGAAAAAGAAGAAGAAAAAGAAGAAGAAAAAGAAGAAGAAAAAGAAGAAGAAAAAGAAGAAGAAAAAGAAGAAGAAAAAGAAGAAGAAAAAGAAGAAGAAAAAGAAGAAGAAAAAGAAGAAGAAAAAGAAGAAAAAGAAGAAGAAAAAGAAGAAGAAAAAGAAGAAGAAGAAGAAGAAGAAGAAGAAGAAGAAGAAGAAGAAGAAGAAGAAGAAGAAGAAAAAGAAGAAGAAAAAGAAGAAGAAAAAGAAGAAGAAGAAGAAGAAGAAGAAGAAGAAGAAGAAGAAGAAGAAGAAGAAGAAGAAGAAGAAGAAAAAGAAGAAGAAAAAGAAGAAGAAGAAGAAGAAGAAGAAGAAGAAGAAGAAGAAGAAGAAGAAAAAGAAGAAGAAAAAGAAGAAGAAAAAGAAGAAGAAGAAGAAGAAGAAGAAGAAGAAGAAGAAGAAGAAGAAGAAGAAGAAGAAGAAGAAGAAGAAAAAGAAGAAGAAAAAGAAGAAGAAAAAGAAGAAGAAAAAGAAGAAGAAAAAGAAGAAGAAAAAGAAGAAAAAGAAGAAGAAAAAGAAGAAGAAAAAGAAGAAGAAAAAGAAGAAGAAGAAGAAGAAGAAGAAGAAGAAGAAGAAGAAGAAGAAGAAGAAGAAGAAGAAGAAGAAGAAGAAGAAGAAGAAGAAGAAGAAGAAGAAGAAGAAAAAAAAAGAAGAAAAGAAAGAAAGAAAAAAAAAAAAAAAAAAAAAAAAAAGAAGAAGAAGAAGAAGAAAAAAAAACTTGCCAATGCCTGATGCTCGACTTTGTTGACGTTTCCTGTTTTATCCTAGGATGTTTCACAGACTGTTTTATCACTTTTGTTCTTTATTTACATCCACAGAGAGCTATTATATCCATATTTGCAGCATGCATGTAAAACCCAGACAATAATGATTTAAATCATCATATGACGACGACTGCATTTCCCTAGTAACATTCATGACGATAACCGCATTTGTAGCCATGATATGGTAGCAGGATTTTTTCACGGGACAAGGTAAACGCCATTACATCCACACCGACCTATTATAACCATATTTGCATCCTACATGTAAAACCCAGACAATATTTGTTTAAATCTTCACAAAATGATAACTGCATTAACCTGTGAATCAACAATTGACGATGTCTGCAGCCAAATGGTTAAAACCTTCTACTGTATATTTACATCTAACACTAACACCTGAATAGCATTTTTTGACAGCCAGATATAATTAAAATCATCTAGATTTAGATGGTAAACATCCAAATTGACAACATATTGGCTTGCAAGTGCTCTAGATCTAGATGTAAATCATCCAAATTAGCAACAGTGTTTGCAATGGCTCACAAGTGCTTGGCATGGATTGAATTAGGTGGAGCAATGCAGGCAGCTAGCAACAAGGAGCCAACTAATTAGCCCCATCTTGAAAAAGCTTAATTTACACTCTCTAAAAGACGAAGAGCAAGGAATGACACGATTGAAGTATTTTATACAGTGGTACCTCGGTTTAAGAGTTTAATCTGTTCCTGGAGACAGCTCGTATTCCGAAGCTAATTTCCCCATAAGAAATAATGGGAATGAATTAATCCATTCCTGACTACCCCAAAAACCTCACTTCAAACTAAATTTTATACCTAATTCATCTAAATAAACCTACAAAACTATGTTCAAGTTATTACTTACCTTGCTGATGACTGCTGTTGGCACATGGAAGATGGTGAGGAGGAGGGAGGAGAGGTGTTACTGTTTGGAAGGGGAGTCCCCTTCCATTATAACATCAGGCAGTGAGGACTTCACTGGTGTGCACACTCTGGCACGTTTTGCCTGCATACCACTAAGACTTGCTTGTCTTACTAAGAATCTGTCTAAAGACACTTGTTTTTCCCTCATTTTAACACTTGTCTGTAGTAAGACATCACATTATCATTTAAAAGGTCAATGCAACGGCCTGCTACAGCTTTATCTGGGTGAGTTTATTCAACAAAACTTTGCAATTCTTCCCATACTTCACACATTTACTTTTAACACTTTAGCGTTATCACGGCGCTCGAGAGCATTACCACTTTTTGTGTTGAGGTCGCACAGCGGACTCGCTCACAAGAAAAAATATTTCTAAAAACTATATTTGTTATGCGATCGACTTTGGGATAGCTTGAAAATGTTCGCCATGAAATTTCCGTTTTCTCTAATAGCCACATAGCCTATTTGGGAGAACGGCATAGCATAGCACCATCGAGGTAGGACCATTGTATTGTTGACACAAGTGTAATCGACTTAGTTTTTTATTTGGTGCTGGTCTAACGCATCCTTGTGTGACATTTTATACTTATGTTCTTCTAGAACATTCTGTTGCGAACACATTGGTACAAAAATGAAATATGTACATCGAAAATTAATGTCAGGACAGTGAAAAAGAGTACACTTTTCAGTGTTGCCTCTCGATCGCCCAAAACGCCGCACAATTTTCTTAGGTTGAATCTTACCACTGGCTTTCTTGGGACCCATGGTGAGATATATAATAACTTTCATGGTCAAATGACCAAAAATCCAACAAAACACTGAAAATCCGGGTGAAGAATTGACATGGGATAGTCACTGGGCGCCAGGCATTGGTAAACTGAGGGGTGAGGGGCGACGATCACCGTACCACCATGCACTAGGTCAGCCTGTACGTGTATCAACAAACTCGCCTTCCGAGGTAACCCTCGCCTTCAGAGGCACATTTTCCGAGCAAATCCTGCTCGTATTCCGAAAAACTTGTATTCAGGGACACAAGACGAGATCTTTCAAAAGAAGATAGAGAGAAGCTGAAACTGAACCTCGCCGAGGCAAAACATTTAAATGAGAGCAGGAATGAAGAAGAAATAAATTCTTTTTTCTACAAAGTGATAGGGGTAGGCAAACCAGTAAAGTGGTACATAAAGGCAAACCAACAAAATCAATAGAGAGAGGGGGAGTGAAGAATAAGGAGAGGGGGAACAAGTTCCTGAAGATTGCATACACCAACATAGATGGAGTGAGATCGAAGATACTGGAGTTAAGTGATGTAATACAGCTGCAGACACCAGACATTGTTGCACTCACGGAGACAAAACTTGAAGATGTAATTTTAAATGAGGTCATATTCCCAAGGGGCTACTCAATTTGGAGACGGGACAGAAAAATTAGGAAAGGCGGTGGCGTTGCTGTGCTGGTAAAAGAACACCTAAAGGTGAAGGAAATAATGACTGCCAATCCACAAGAAGTTGACATAATAGCACTAGAGATCTGCTATGAGGATGATAAACTAATGATGATAAATGCATATAGTCCACCGCCAAGCAGCACATGGTCAAAGGAGGAGCTAGATAGTAAACGTGAAGGTCTTATAACAATAATGAGAGAGATTATAGCGAGAGCGGATAACGATAGATCACGACTGTTGATAGTCGGTGACTTCAACTTGAAATCCATAGACTGGGAAGCATATGAAGCTAAAACAGAAGATTTTTGGACCTGTAAATTTGTAGACCTCATCCTGGAAACATTCTTGTATCAACATGTTAAACAAGCTACGAGGATGAGGGAAGGGGACGTTCCCTCCATGCTAGATTTGATATTTACCAGGAAGGAGGAAGAGATATTTGACATTCAGTACCTTCCTCCCTTGGGTAAAAGTGACCATGTCTTTTTGGGAATAAAGTATGCAATGCGTTATAAGCTGGAAGAAAATAAGGAGGTTGAAGCAGTTGAAAAACCAGACTTCAGGAGAGGACATTATGGTGACCTTAGAAATTTTTTTAGTGAGTATAATTGGACAGACTTGATGCTAGGCAAGGAAGTGAATGAGATGTATGGCAAGTTTTGTGAAATATATGATAAAGGCACAAAAAAATTTATACCAAAACAGAGATGCAGAACTAGGAAACAGGATTGGTTCAATAGAAATTGCGAGAGGGCTAGAGACCGAAAGACACAAAAATGGAATCAATACAGGAAGAGGCCGAACCCCCAAACATACCAGCGATACAAAGATGCGAGAAACAACTACACGGCAGTGAGGAGAGAGGCAGAAAGAAATTTTGAAAAAGGGATTGCGGACAAATGTAAAACAGAACCAGGTCTATTCTATAAATTCATAAACAACAAATTGCAGGTAAAGGATAATATTCAGAGGTTGAAAATGGGAAATAGATTCACGGAAGATGAAAAGGAAATGTGTGAAACACTAAACGAAAAGTTCCAAAGTGTGTTTGTACAAAATGAAATCTTTAGGGAACCAGATACAATAAGAATTCCAGAGAACAACATAGAACACATAGAGGTGTCTAGAGACGAAGTGGAAAAAATGCTCAAGGAGCTCGGTAAGAACAAAGCAGCTGGCCCAGATGGCGTTTCACCATGGGTTCTGAGAGAATGTGCATCTGAGCTCAGCATTCCACTTCACCTGATCTTTCAGGCATCCCTGTGTACAGGAATCGTAGCAGAAGGGTGGAAACAGGCTAACATAGTTCCAATCTACAAAAGTGGCAGCAGGGAAGACCCCCTCAATTATAGACCTGTATCATTGACAAGTGTAATAGTGAAAGTATTGGAAAAACTAATCAAAACTAAATGGGTAGAACACCTAGAGAGAAATGATATAATATCAGACAGACAGTATGGTTTTCGATCTGGAAGATCCTGTGTATCGAATTTACTCAGTTTCTATGATCGAGCCACAGAGATATTACAGGAAAGAGATGGTTGGGTTGACTGCATCTATCTGGACCTAAAAAAGGCTTTCGACAGAGTTCCACATAAGAGGTTGTTCTGGAAACTGGAAAATATTGGAGGGGTGACAGGTAAGCTTCTATCATGGATGAAAAATTTTCTGACTGATAGAAAAATGAGGGCAGTAATCAGAGGCAATGTATCAGAATGGAGAAATGTCACAAGTGGAGTACCACAGGGCTCAGTTCTTGCACCAGTGATGTTTATTGTGTACATAAATGATCTACCAGTTGGTATACAGAATTATATGAACATGTTTGCTGATGATGCTAAGATAATAGGAAGGATAAGAAATTTAGATGACTGTCATGCCCTTCAAGAAGACCTGGACAAAATAAGTATATGGAGCACCACTTGGCAAATGGAATTTAATGTTAATAAATGTCATGTTATGGAATGTGGAATAGGAGAACATAGACCCCACACAACCTATATATTATGTGAGAAATCTTTAAAGAATTCTGATAAAGAAAGAGATCTAGGAGTGGTTCTAGATAGAAAACTATCACCTGAGGACCACATAAAGAATATTGTGCAAGGAGCCTATGCTATGCTTTCTAACTTCAGAATTGCATTTAAATACATGGATGGCGATATACTAAAGAAATTGTTCATGACTTTTGTTAGGCCAAAGCTAGAATATGCAGCTGTTGTGTGGTGCCCATATCTTAAGAAGCACATCAACAAACTGGAAAAGGTGCAAAGACATGCTACGAAGTGGCTCCCAGAACTGAAGGGCAAGAGCTACGAGGAGAGGTTAGAAGCATTAAATATGCCAAAACTAGAAGACAGAAGAAAAAGAGGTGATATGATCACTACATACAAAATAGTTACAGGAATTGATAAAATCGACAGGGAAGACTTCCTGAGACCTGGAATTTCAAGAACAAGAGGTCATAGATTTAAACTAGCTAAACACAGATGCCGAAGAAATATAAGAAAATTCACCTTCGCAAATAGAGTGGTAGACGGTTGGAACAAGTTAAGTGAGAAGGTGGTGGAGGCCAAGACCGTCAGTAGTTTCAAAGCGTTATATGACAAAGAGTGCTGGGAAGACGGGACACCACGAGCGTAGCTCTCATCCTGTAACTACACTTAGGTAATTACACTTAGGTAATTACTTGTATTCCGAGGTAACACTATATATATTGGGCAGCCCATCCTCCTGTTTTTGTAGTTCTTATAATAACGATGAGGACCATAGTATATAAACCAACGTACAAGAAAATTAGAAAGCAGAAATCTGAACTATATAATTGAACAAACAGGAAAATAATTTTTGTGTCGCTTTGACAAACTAAACTAACCTAACCTAACCTTCCCAGGCCTAATACACGATATATGAGGATTAATACAGTACATATGTGTGCTATACTAGGCCTAGGAATATTTAAGACTGTTTTTTAGCTTCATTTATTTAAAAGAATTCTTTACTAGTCAGTATACTACTATCTAAAAGCTAAGTACGTATGAATTCATAACTATTGACGATTGCCCCAATAGGTAACATCTAAACAGGAGGACTCGTTGATATTTGGATACAAAGATATAACAAAGGGTGTATAAACAGTTTTAAATATATCAACAAAATAGAAATGAAAATAATGAATATAAACAGAGCAAGTTTAAGATTCTGGAAAGACCTGCATAGATACTTGTTTGGAAACAGGGTTGAAAATGTATGGCACAAATTATAAGATAACATGATAGATGCGGGATCACTGGATTATTACAAGCATATGAAAGTTGGGAACAATATAAATAGGAGTCGACTGCGTTAGCTTAGCAAGCCTTTGTGCAATTCCTTTATTCTTATGTTCCTATGTTCTTGCAATATATATGATCATTCATGACGAGAACTCTATACATGATCTTATAACGTCGTTGGTTGCTGTCGTGGATGATTGTATTCGCCTAGTTGTGCTTGTGGGGGTTGAGCTCTGTTTTTTTTGGCCCGTCTCTCAAATGTCAATCAATTACCCTCCCCCCCCCCCCAGGTTCCTAGGATTACGAATCCCAAGCGCTGTCCACTCAGATACCAGGCTCCCAACTGTTGGAGTGTTGGACTGTTAGAGAAATGGTGGTGATGGCTTATATTATACATCTTTTCTCTCCCGACTTGTGTATGTATGTATGTATGTATGTATGTATGTATGTATGTATGTATGTATGTATGTATGTATGTATGTATGTATGTATGTATGTATGTAAACACTTACTTTTAACCATTAAAAGATAATTTTAATACAAATATTTATTGTCCTTGTTTTGAGTTACCCGGGAATGTTGACACTCGGTACATTTCTTCGATTCGAAGATCATACCATATTTTAGCAGGAAATTATGGGAAGGCAGAAAATAATTGATTGCTAATTTGAACAAAACCCTATATTTGAACCTTCTCAGTCTAGAGGTGTACGGCTTGTGGGTCGGTTAATTAATTTCTTGGAACCACCTTTAAGGGACTAAAACACTAAATATTTTAATCATAAATAACACTTACAAGAATCTGATACCTATAGTTCTTTCTTTTAAATCACGTTAAAGCGATCCTCTAAATCAGGCAAAAAACCCAGTGCTGAATGTAATGAAACCCAAATTCTGAAGGGGCCCCATGAAATTATTTTCCAGAGATTGCTTCATACTAAAAGATCACATCAGTCACGGAAAGTTCTATTTGGCTTACCAGGGACCAGAGCCAGAGCCTGGCCCCCTCATAAGAAACAAGGGTGAGCAAATGACTATCCACCTCCCCAAAGGCTTCCCAGAACTACCTAATCAAAGATAAGGAAAAAAAGAGGGACATACCAGTGCTAAATGCTGTGGGATTGCTGTGGGACTGTGGGAATGCTATGGGAAAAGTGGGCCTGACAGCTGAGTGGACAGTGCTTCGGATTCTTAGTCCTGAGGTTCCGGGTTCGATCCCAGGTGGGGGCAGAAACAAATGGGCCGAGTTTCTTTTACCCTGATGCTCCTGTTACCTAGCAGTAAATAGGTACCTGGGAGCTAGACAGCTGCTACGGGCTGCTTCCTGGGGATGTGTAATAAAAAGGAGGCCTGGTCGAGGACCGAGCAATGGGGACACTAAGCCCCAAAATCATCACAAGATAACCTCAAGAGACCTGGGAGGCAGTCGCCACGTGCCCCAAACGCAAAAACAAGACAACGGGAAACCCCAAATGACCCCGCTGATGACCCAGAAAAAAAGCCTACAAAAATTCAGTGCAGCTTTACAGACAACTGGAGGGTTCAAAGAAAAGGAGCTTCGAAAACCACCAAAAAACTCCAGAAACAAGTCACACGAAACAAGGGATTCACTCAGATGCATCCAAAGCTCATCAAAACTGATTACACCACCAGGTGACCCCCTGGTTCCCAGCCAGCTAATAGATCCAATCCCAAATATGGTGGAGAGACTGACCAGCTCTACTGAAGATTATGAGAAACTACCCAAATCGCCCAGAAATCGTGAGACCAGGAGCTAGCAAAATGGGCCAAACTCCCCCACCCCCCTCTACGAAAAAGCTTTAAAATGGTGAACCGCAAAAGGGCTGGTGTGAGCCCCAAGTGGAACCAGACTCTGTGACGCATGATTGCAACATTGACCAGAGGATAAAGTCTCTTTAGTAAGTGCAACGACCTGGGAATCTGACCTATCTCAACTAACAACAAAGGTCCCTACCTTACCAGACTTCCTCCAAAAGGGGACAGAGCCCCTAGAAAATGAAAAATGAATCATGAAAAAGCTGCAGCCGAAACAACCTGTGCAACAACATCCTCATGAAAGAGGAGAGGTGAAAAGGGGGAGGCAGCTACAAGGGCGAAAGACCAAGCCGAATCTAAACAAGGGGCTAGCACAGCCGCTAACACATGAGGCAGGCCAAATTAAATGCAGCCACCACCTTCTGCAGGAATGGAGTGAGCATCTTATGCAAGGCCATCAGGACCAGACTTGCAAGCCACACAGCCACCTGACTTAACCCCAATGATGCCACATCCTCACAGAGATACTCAGCAAGCCCCTCCACAAAGACCCACATATGCAAAACCACAGCCAGGTGTAAATGCACCCTGTCATCACCCCGCTGCAATAACAGTCCCAGAAAGCAGAGGCAGCTGCACAGAGCTACCACTTACACATCCTAGCAAAGAACTGGAGCAAACAGGCAGGACTGAAGCAGAGCTAACCGAACTTTACTCAAAAAACCTGAAAGATGAACAAAGCTAACCTCCTGCCAGTCAATCATGCAGGAACAACAAATCCCCTGCCAAGACCCCAAGGAAAGGAGAGGTTTGTCAGCCAGTCAGGATGAGCCCAAAACCTTAAACTGCAGCCAAAGAGCAGAGACAGACCCAAACTCAAAAAGAGGCAGGGTCCATTACAGAAAGAGAGATCCAAGCTCCTCAGGAGGTACCGAAGCAAATCTGTGCAAATCACCCAAGACACAGCGTGAATACAGCATGAAGGACGGAAACCTCCAGGAAAATAAAAGATGAATCTGAGCCACCGAACAGGAATAAAAAATGAACCTGAGGGGGAAGCAGTTAAGTAATCTAATTTATATGTGGACGGGGGATGAGAAAAGTGCTCTCCCTCCTGCAAAACAAGACCCCTCCACAGAAGGGACCAAGAACCACCAAAGGCTGAAAGGCACCCCAGGGGGCACTCTGGGGCTCCCCCTCAGTCATGGAAGCCTGCCTCAGGGAAGAGCCGAAGTCTTTGCCCAACACTTGAGAAAGGAAGGCATCCTCCAAAGGAGAAGGCTTGGGGTAAGGTGGTGGTTGTGAAAGCGAACACTTCGAAGCCATAGCAGGACTAGGAGCAAATACCTCTGCCATCAACATGGAAAAGGATCACGCCTGGAGGAGGCCGAGCTATACCCTGAACTAAACCCCAATCTGGCTCTGAAACCCTCAGATGCTTCAGAGCCAGAACCAGGAAGGGAAGGGGGGTATATTGAAGTAGGGTGGGCCACACCTGCAGGGGGAAAAAGGAAGAGGAGGGTGCAGATAGACTTTAGGCAGAGGTCACTAACATCTTCAATTCCAGATCACTACACACCACTGGGGCCAACTCTTGGACAACCAATTAACATGGTTATGACAAACACTTTACACTAGCATATTTAGCCCATAAAATGGCAGCTGCCTGAAAAGTTTCCAACTGGGAGACAGAAACCATTAAAACAGAGACCCAGTGAGAACATACTTCACGGGACTCTGGGTCGTAAACATCAACCCAATAAGCTGAATGGCGAGTACCACAGGCACTGGAGCCGCTCGCTGGAGAATCAGACAATAACTGCAGGCTAAACTCCAGGCTACAGGAGGCAACTGCGGCATGCCATGTAAACATCCTCATGAACCGCCAGTGTGCCCCAAACCAAAAAATGCCCCCAAACAATGATGCACACAGAAGAATCCAAGACTCCTCAAATCCCAGGGCGAGGCTCCCACCTCGGTAGACAGGTCTCACAGGGAATAATTCCGAACACACTAGAGAATAAAAGAGGCTCTGACTGTGTAAGGGCTGCATGAGAGGGCACACATGGAAGAGAACACCAAATACACAGCCCAAAATGCCCAATAAGGCAAGCCCACTCAAGCTGGAATCAAAACATACATGTGAACACTAAAACAGGAACCAATACACAAAGCAAATGGAAAAAGAACAACGAAGTTCAATGATGGCCAGCACTTAGACTGAAGCTTAGGGGCTTGCCTGTGAGCTGGCATGACTAGAAGCACTGAAAGCAAGTGTGAAGATACCAGCATCAGGAAAAGAACTGATTTGGGGAGCTGGCTGGGAGCCAGAGCCAGGCCACCTGGTGGTAGCAATTGGGACTAAAGTTTTGAGCTCACTCGAGTGAATCCCTCGCTTCGTGCGACTTGTTTGCAGAGCTGTTTAGGGGTTCATGAGGCTTCATTTTTTGTGAACGCTTCAGGTGTTTGTAAAGCTGTGCTGACTTTCTGGAGGCTTTTTTTGGTGGGGTGGCAGATTGTCACATGCTCTGTATAGGTGACAATCCTGCCCCCTGTGCAATTGACAATCTTGCTCCCTATACAGGTGACAATCCTGCCCCCTGTGCAATTGACAATCTTGCTCCCTATACAGGTGACAATCCTGCCCCCTGTGCAGTTGACAATCTTGCTCCCTATACAGGTGACAATCCTGCCCCCTGTGCAGTTGACAATCTTGCTCCCTATACAGGTGACAATCCTGCCCCCTGTGCAGTTGACAATCTTGCTCCCTATACAGGTGACAATCCTGCCCCTGTGGCCAGGTTCTGGCTCTGGTGCCTGGTAGGCCAAACAGAACTTTCCGTGACTGATGTGACATTTTAGTATGAAGCAATCTCAGGAAGATAGCTTGAGCAAGCCACAAGGGAATCCTTCTACAAACTTGCATTGCAAAATATTTGTCCATTAGATATTTTCAAAGTCTGCAATATTCAAACGAGATCATGCACTATATTTTCACGAGACTGAATAGAAACAAAGACGATTCCCTGATGTTAGTCAAAACCTATTCTCAAGCTGCCAACAGAGGTTTACAGTATTTAATATAAATATGAACACTGCATTAAAAATTAAATGTACAGTATATGCAAGTATTTCAAATATGCAGTCAACTAGAAGAGGCACACCCACGACATACTTAAAAAAAAACAGCGTTGAATGTAATGAAACGCCATTTTCTGGGCGAGACCCGGAGGCTTCCCGGAGCTTTACCAGGCTGATATGCTAATGTCAGACTTTGGCATCAGTCATGTGTATGGAGTTCTAGGGCCTACCGGGGACCACGGCCAGAACCTGGCCCCCTCAGAGAGGCAAGGGGAGCAAGGCCTATAGAAACCCCTGTGTGGTTGGAAGCATTCTATGTCTGCCATCGACCGGGTCAAACATCCAGAAAGTTAAGCATTCCAAAACAAACCCCTATTCTGGCTAAAATTGCTACCTAAAGCCGAACTAGTGGCTAGAACGCCCCAACAGAAAAACTAGTATGACGTCACACTAGTATGATGTCACACTTCACCGTGCCGCTGTCTGCGCAGCTCCCCCCTCCCTGGGAGAGGGAAGGGGGAGCCTCAGACCTCCCACACTGGCTATCCACCCATCAGTTCTGAGGTTGGATGTCAAAACACGCGAAAAACCGCCGACCGGAGGGAGGGAGGGTTGCCAGGGAGCCTCCGGGTCTCACCCAGAAAATGGCGTTTCATTACATTCAACGCTGGTTTTCTGGGGGGAGCCCCGTCGGCTCCCCGGAGCTAACTACCCACAGAGGAAGGTCAAAGGGACGGAACCGGGAGGCGGACCCCACACACCTCCCACGGAAGAGAGACAACCGGCAGCAAACGCCAACCCAAGGCGCCACAGCCCAGAAAGGGCCCGGGAACAACACGAGAACAACGAACAGCTAGGCCCCCGTACGAACACCAAAGATCCATGCCCGAATGACCGTAAGGACACGTCACTCAGACGGCAGCGAGAGCAGTGAAGCCACGAACGCCACGGGTATGGGGGAAGAACACAGGCAGGTTAGCCGCAAGAACACGGCTGACAACCCGGGACACCGTCACCCGCGAACCGGGAAGAACAGAACCGGATCAACGCAAAACGCACCCCGGACACAGATGCCGTGGCACGCAAATACCAGCGGAGGGCCGCCACTGAACACAAAACACGACACACCCCCGGCCCGACCAACCAAGACCCAACAAACCAAGGACCCCTCCAGAACGCAGCAGCCCCACCCCGTGCCAGAAAAGATGGAGACTGCTGCCACCGAACAACCAAAACGCTAAAACCGAAGGAGCAAGAAACTCAGCGACCCGACCCCCAGAGGCAAATGCCAAAAGGAAAAAAGAGCAGACGAAAAAACAAACCGGAACCGAAGGGGCTCTACCAACCAAGGAGAAGACAGAGCACGCCGACCAGAGACCAGAACGGTGCAAGCGGCGCATGAACAGGCTGGAAGTGAAACAGCGCACGAGACAGCTTACTAACGGTGCAGAAGCAACACCAAGACCGAAAGCAAGCCGAAGCGGCTCCGCCAGCGCCGCACGAAAAGAGGCAACAGTATGTGGCAAGACGACGGCCCCCAACCCCCACCAGAAAACCAAGCCGACGCTAACAAGTGCAGCCACCTAAGAAGGGACAGGAGGAAAAGGAAGGACCGCCTAAATACCCCATACTGCCGCCAAGAAGAAGTACGCAGGTGGGACACCAACCACGAAGCCACCCGACCACCAACTGGAGGCGAGACCGCGAGGCAGAACGTAAGCAGCCCCGACAAGGCCCCTCCGAGCAGGGAAGATCTCGGGAGCGATCACTGAAACCCAGGTGGCACAAGGAGATGGAACCGAGAACACAGAAGCTAACACTAGTCCCGAAGGCACACAAAGGCACAGGCGCACCCGAGACCAGAAGTCACATAGAACCCCAAGAACGGGAAACATGACGGAGACACCGTCCCAAAAAGAGGAAGGGGGAGCATCCACCCACAGGACGGAACCAACAGACTCAAAGGCCAAGGAACCGAGCCCGGGGAGGGGCCGACGCCCAACAACACGTACGGCGAGTGGGGAGGAAAAACCCCACTTCGCGTAACCACAAGCCCCGCCTAGAGGGGGAGAAAACCCCCCACTGGGTCCTAGGGGCCAAGGCCCCCCCAAGTCAGCCCCTCCCCAGCCCCGGGAACCTACACGACAGGCCCCGGGGCCGAGCCGTCCCCCTAAAGCCCCGGCCGTACTAGAAAACTGGGGCAGCCGCGAAAACACTAAAGAAGGGAGCCCACTGGCTGACTCTTACAACACGGCTGGAGGAACAGGCTCAAATGCCCCCGTCACTAACCCGGAAGGGGAATTCCCCGAGACTGCCCGAGTCTCAAAACCATCAAACCCCGCCCCGAACCTACAGGCAGTAAGGAACCGGATGCAGGCAGGAAGGGGGGATCCAGAGGAAAGACAAGGGGACATGGAAGGAACAGAAGCAACCAACACCCCCAAGTCCCAACACGAACCAAAACGGGGCAGCCCCGGGGCTCCCAGGGAGCTGCTGCCTGCACCCGCCCCTGCTGCCTGCACCCTCTTAGTCAGCACAAATGGGTAACCGAGCCACAACGAGCAACAAAACTCGCAGGACTCCGGGTCGAAGGTATCATCGACCCCACAGGCAGCAGATGGAGGCAAAACAAAGTCACCCAGAGACAAGGGGTGAGAGCAACCCTCAAACTCGCTGGAAGCGAGGGGGGGACTCTGGGGTCACATCCATCGGACCTGCGCGCCCCCAGGGGTTTCCCAGGGTCCCGAGCATTTACTATAAGAGGACTATAAGAGAGGTATAAGAGGACACGCTCAGGTAATCCTAGGCAGGGTGCTGCTAACCGGCGCCCAAAGCTACCAAACAACTTTCTAAGAGCTGAACCCCCGGGACGTGTACACTCACGGGGACCTAGCAGGGGGTACCACCAGAAAATACTCAGAACACAAGGGACACAAGGGGCAAGAACGAAGGCGGACCCCCACCAGGTAGATAAACAACAAGAAAAAGAAAACCCCGCAAGAGGACAGCGTACCCAAGCAGAACAGAGCCGGCCGCCACGATTGGTAAAGACAAGCTGCACAGTACCCTGTGCCCCACAAGTGCAAAACTGCCCCTTACCCCAAGGCAAACAAGGGAAACAGAACACCCGAGCACACAAAGAGCGGCCGAAAACCAAGCAGTAAACGGCCTAGCAGGGGCAGGACCCAAGGAACTTGTGGAAAGTGGCCCCAAGCCCCAAGGGCAGTACTTACTACACCTAGGGAAGGGAACCCTAGGCGCATGCAGCCCGAGTACTGGAGACTCACTCCCGGCTCACGCACCACCTAGAAGACTGACACCACACTCTAGGTACAGTGCTGAAACAACTACTGGAGCCAGAGCACACAACTGGTGCCTATAGCATCACCGAAGAACTGATGGGTGGATAGCCGGCGTGGGAGGTCTGGGGCTCCCCCTTCCCCCTCCCGAGGAGGGGGAGGTCTGGGGCTCTCCTTTCCCCCTCCCGGGGAGGGGGAGGTCTGGGGCTCCCCCTCCCCCCTCCTGGGGAGGGGGAGCTGCGCAGACAGCAGCACAGTGACATCATACTAGTTTGCTTGTTTTCTGTTGAGGAGTTTTATCCACTAGTTCGGCTTTAGGTAGCAATTTTAACCAGAATAGGGGTTTGTTTTGGAATGCTCAACTTTCTGGATGCTTGACCCGGTCGATGGCAGACATAGAATGCTTCCAACCACACGGGGGTTTCTATAGGCCATTGCTCCAATTGCCTCTCTGAGGGGGGCCAGGTTCTGGCCGTGGTCCCCGGTAGGCCCTAGTCCATACACATGACTGATGCCAAAGTCTGACATTAGCATATCATCCTGGTAAAGCTCCGGGGAGCCGACGGGGCTCCCCCCCAGAAAACAAAGGCTTAAAAAAAAAAAAAAAATTGGTCAGCAATACTATATGGTATCCATCTATAGGAATGTGAAATACCTGTAAGTTATTGGGGTTATGGAACTACTCTACTAACCTTGACCAAATGAGACCAGTAGCACCCAAGGCTGTCGACTGGGAGAGAGAGAGCTTATCAGCAGGTCGTGCTGCATCTCCAAGCCCAGCAATCACCAAACACTGCAAAAATGAAGTAAAACTAGATAATTCACAATCTCAACTAATTCATGAAGGAATCTTTGGTCCCACATGCTAGGCATATATCAAAATACATATAACATTGTGAAATATTTGTAGAAATACATACTATATTGTGCTTCTCATGATACAACAAGTATTATAGCCTTTTCTTAAAAATACAAATGCCAACCATCCTTTCTGGCCTCTCTCTCTTATCTCCTACCAAATTTCACACATCGCTTCCCGTCTCTCAGATATTGTTCGTCTGTTTCCGAGTGGATGGATCTTTCCTTTCTATCCTGGTTATTTCATTATTGGCACCTTGTGCCAAATATTGTCACCTCGTATCGTGTGGCTCTGGCAGAGCTGCTGTTGCTTGCATTTGAGGTCGATACTTCCTCGGCTCCATTTGGCAAGCTGTCTCATGTGTTGTTTCACCTCCAGCCTGCTCATGTGCCACCAGAGTTAGCTTGGTCTGTCGACTACATGCTCCATTTTCCATTTTCCATTCTGTTTACTGTGTCCCCATTGAACCAGAATTGTTTTCTCAAGACCCTTTCCCAAGTCTCTCTGACTTCCAGTTGCCATGTAGGCGAACTTCAGGCTCTCCTTCGGCACCAGGGATTTTGTTCCTATGGTCCTGCGGATCTGTTTGTTCATCTTCTGCTGGCTCCTCCTTTTCTGGCAAAGAATAAGTTGGTTGGTTGTTGATGCTTGGTTGGTATGGCCGGGGGTGCATCATATTTTGTGTTCGGTGGCAGTTCTCCATCACTACCTTCGAGCCACCACTTCTGCGTCAGTGGATGCCTTATGGGTTGATCCCATTTCAAGGCTCATTTTTCTCAGGTCGTCCGCAGTGTCACCGAGTCTAGCCAGCCTGCAGTTTACCCTCGTACCCATAACATCTGACAGTAAACTGTTCTTATGGCTGTATTTTTTGCAAATATGTTCTGGACTGATATTTGAGCGCAGGGATTATGCAGGATGATGGCAGCCCAGGGGCGCCAAATCCCGAAAACAAGGCTTCAGCTTCCCTGTGTGGCTTTGGAGGGTTGACTTTCTTGGCCAACTGACTCTTCTTTATTATGATACCTGTGATGATGCTGCCGCCTCCCTGGTACATGCCCATTTCTTCCTTCTCCATGGGTCAAGGAAACTCACAAGGGGAATTCAGCTTTAGGGAATCACAAGGGGCTTCTTCCCAGAAAACAACAGTTGAATGTAATGAAACATTCTACCTGACAACACTCTTCCACCACGGAGTTGGGTTCTTACATCATTCGTCGAACTGACGGTGGAGCGGCACGAGAACAGTGACCTGTCCCCTACCCTCCAAATGAGGAGAAAAGGGGGGAGGGGGAGCAAATGAGCAGGCACTAGTTTAATAAAATTTTCCATCATTTGTTTACATAGTTTAGGGAGTTCTATGGCCTTTTTCATGTCTGCAGGTCTTGGAGGCAGCCAGCTGTGGTTTGTTTTGCCTTTTTGACTTTCTGGGTGCCATCCTCAGTGGTGGCACAAATGAATAACTTAATACTGTACATAAATGCCATGGCTCACTGTACATCTGAGGGAACCAGGTTCGGGCTCTGGGTTCCCGGTATTCCAGAGAACTCCGCAAATCATGGCACCTAGTAGATGACACCTACGTCAGAGATGGTAGCTTCAGGGAGCCACGAAGGGCTCCCTCTCTAGATATGTAAATACAGTAGTTGTGATGTACTGTATAATGTGAATATAGTGTTTTAACAGCAAAAACAATATGTTTTATTGTTTTCAGCAAATAATATAGTGCATATCTTAGTAACATGAATAGATCTGTGCATAGTTATGATCTACATGTTCTGTGATACAATACAGTAACATCATTGACAGTCCATCACATCACTGCACTTGAAAAGCCATGGTAATTCATAAGAAATACAAAATAAATATTATATATTCAATGAGAGAAATTATGATATCATGCAAAACATGCAGAGCTAGGCTAAACTTTGATAACATGTAATGAAACTACCACACCCACCAGATGTGTGTAGCGGTTTGTAATGCATGAAAATGTAAAGACTCATATACAGTGGTGCCTTGCATAACGATCGCCCCAAAAGGCGAACATTTTGGGTAACGAACGGTCCGATCGGCGTCAAATCGTCCTGTATGGCGAATGCTCGTTTGAGTAACGTCAACACCACATGGTGGGGTCACGCTGCTTCTTGCACATTCTCAGACGCCTCCGATGATGCACATAAATTATGTTGTTCTTGTTTAAAGATACTAATGATGCTGGGATATAAAGGGGTGACTGCCGAGATGTTGCAAAGCAGTGACGTTTTTGTAGAAAAAAGAAATTAAATTTCTGATATACAACAAATGTCAAAAAGGTTCGTTCGGTGTTCGGCAGGTAGGCTGCTCCATTATAATGATCTTTCTTTGTTTCAAATGTGTTCAATTTATTTTGTATTTGTCATTTATGTCTCAATAATGGAGCAGCCTTCCTTACATACACTGTACAAACCATTATGACATTTTCGTTTCTTCAAATGTGTTCAATATTTATTTTTCATTTGTCTTATAGCAAAAGGTTCATTCGGTGGTAGGTAGGTAGGCTGCTCCATGTGTCTTACAAAAAAAAAAAAAAAAAAAAAAAAAAAAAAAATAAAAAAAAATGAAGAATTTCGAAAACCAGAACAAATGTCAAAAAGGTTCATTTGGTGGTCTACAGGTAGGCTGTTCCATGTTTCTTAAAAAAAATAAAAATAAAAAACGAAAAATATAAACAGTTGAAAATTTGAAAAAATGAACAAATGCCATAAAGGTTTGTTCAGCGTTTGTCGGGTGGCTGCTCCATTATTGAAACGTAAGTGACAAATACAAAACAAATGGAACACATTTGAAACAAAGAAAGATTATCATAATGGAGCAGCCTACCCGACAAACACTGAACGAACCTTTTGCTATAACAAATATGAAAGACTAGGGCTGCTGGCTGGGTTAGTACTGCATGAGCAACCATTTGTGGCACACATACCTCTGGCTCCCAAACACCTGTCCGACATGGTGTTGAAAGACTGCGCTCAGTCAGTGAAATTAAGACCTTATTGTTTGAAGAACATAAGAGTCATAATATTGGTGAAGTTAGGCGCAATAAGGACTTGACACAAGGGTCGGATGCAAGTGATACAGCACCTATGAGGACGATACAGCGAGCATATCCAGTTGTAGCTCTGAGCCCAACCCTTGCCATCTCCAATTTATACAGATGATACATAGATGAATCGTTTTCTGCATTCAGTGATGCAACCCGTTCTCGCACTTTCTTATAGTCAATATTGACTTATTAAATACGTGCATATGTGACATACTAATTTATTGTGAATATTTTAGTTTACCTTGAAAAGCATAGAAAATACCGACCTTACTTAACCTTCTTAGCATGTTAAGATAAGCATCTTATTGCTTCGTAATTACAATTATTACTTAACCTATACCTATAATAGGTATACACCGACCTTACTTAACCTTCTTAGCATGTTAAGATAAGCATCTTATTGCTTCGTAATTACAATTATTACTTAACCTATACCTATAATAGGTTAAGTAATAATTGTAATTACGAAGCAATAAGATGCTTATCTTAACATGCTAAGAAGGTTAAGTAAGGTCAGTGTTTTCTATGAAGCTTTTCAAGGTAAACTAAAATATTCACAATAAATTAGTATGTCACATATGCACTTATTCAATAAGTCAATATTGACTATAAGAAAGTGCGAGAACGGGTTGAGTGATGATGCATCTGATACAAGTAACATAGATGAACAGTGTTAGCGGCTTCCATGGTGGTGTTTTCCATAGATATTTTCAAGAATACCTGAATCTCTTCCTGACTGACGGATACTTTTTGAGGCTAGCTGAATCTCTTCCTGTGTGGGACCTTACAAAGCGATCTATTCAAGACTGCTTTACAAATTGAGCTTTTCCTATAATCGTTTCAATACTACCTTATGCTTTACAAGCTTGGCTACATACCACCTACAAGTACTAAAGCCAAGGGTGCACGCGAGTGCATTATTTGCAAGCACACAGAATGATGAAACAAGAATAAAAAATCTATCTGTAGCTGGTGCAACGACAGCAAAGTCGTGCTGTGTACCATGGACTACTTCGTTGATTATTATGCACCTCCAAAGCACTGAGTGTGTAATACAGTGTGTTACTGTGTAAATAGTATGTGAAACTGTACATATTGTAATTTTAGTAAATTTTTACCATGTAATATTGTGACAATAAACATTTATTGTGGACACATTACTCGCACATGTATCACAGTTCCATGGAAAATTATGAACATTCTACAAGAAGTAAAAAATTGGCGGACAAGAAGCAGCTGCAGAAGACAGAAATTGAGCCACAACATCTTTAGGAAAAAGGAAGGGCAAAAAACCAGCGTTGAATGTAATGAAACACCATTTTCTGGGTGAGCCCCAGAGGCTCCCTGGAGCTTATCGGGCTAATGTACAGTATGTTATATTAGACCAAGACATTAGCTAAGGAGTTCAGACCTACCAGGGACCAGCGCCAGAACCTGGCCCCTTCAGAGAGATTTCAGGGAGCAATGGCCCTGGAAAACCTCCTTATGGTTGGGGTTTTCCTTATCTGCCATCGACCGGGGTTAGGCACCCAGAAAGGTTGGTATAACAAAACAAACCCCACATGGTAAAAAACTAAAACAGAAAACCGAACAGAGAGGTAGAAACTCCCTACAATCCCAAGGAAACAAGCAAACGTCACACTTTACTGCGCGCCGATCGTCCGTGCAGCCCTCCTTGCCCCGAGAGGGGAAGGGGGAAACCCCGGACCTTACCGCTCTAGCTGCCTAGCATCAGTTTGGAAGCTAAGCTTCAACCAACGCGAAAAAAACGCCAACCGGTGGGAGGGAAGGGTTGCCAGGGAGCCTCCGAGGCTCACCCAGAAAATGGCGTTTCATTACATTCAACGCTGGTTTTCTGTGGGGAGCCCCTATGGCTCTCTGGAGCTTCATACCCAAAGAGAAGGAAAAGAAAGGGCTGACCCGGGAGGCAGCTGCCACAAACTCTGCAACACGAAGCAAAGACAACAGGATACAACGTGCGACCCAAGGCAACACAAGAACGCACAGGAACAGACACGCGCACAAAGAACGGGCGGCCAGGAACCTGTGCGACCCTCAAATCCTTGCGCCCGAAATGAGCCCTAGACGTCACAACACAGCAGCGTAAGCTGCAAATGTTCAAACAGCACGGGCGCAAGGATAGACCGCAGGCTGGAAGGCTTCAAAACTCTGCAGATGACCTGGGAGACCCGAGCCCTGAAACAGGGAATGAGGGGAACCGAATCAACCTGAAGCGCATCCCCAGACATGTTACGCAGATAACGGCAGAGGCGCAACCGGACAGCACAGGATGCACCCCCGGCCGAACCAATTAAGCATCAAGAACCCAAGGACCTCTCTGGAAAGCAGCCGTCTCGACCATCGGCAGAAGGACGGAGAAAGGCTGAAAACGTACAAACCTATCACCAAAGAGCAGAAACCTCTGCACCGGAAGAGCCAGAAACTCCCCGACCCAACCCGCAGAGGCCCATGCCAACAAAATATGGCCTATGAAAACCAAATTTGAACTAAAAGGGCTATCACAAACTGAGGAGAAGATGAGAAGAGGGCACCCTGATCAGGGACCAGGACGGCTCAGGCGACGCATGAGCAGGCCGGAGGTAAAACAAAACACGAGAAAGCGTACGGAACGTGGCAGATGTGACGTCCATCATAAAAATTTTTGAGAGAGTGCCAAGAAGTAAAATCACAAAATACATGGAATCACAGCAACTCCATAACCCCGGACAACATGGTTTCAGAACAGGGCGCTCTTGCCTGTCGCAGTTGCTGGACCACTATGATATGGCATTAGATGCTATGGAAGACAAACATAACGCGGATGTAATTTACACAGATTTCGCAAAAGCTTTTGATAAATGTGACCATGGTGTTATTGCACATAAAATGCGTTCAAAAGGAATTACCGGAAAAATAGGCAGATGGATCTACAATTTCCTGACCAACAGAACCCAATGTGTAATAGTCAACAAAATAAAATCCAGCCCATCAACCGTGAAGAGCTCAGTCCCCCAGGGTACTGTGCTTGCTCCAGTACTTTTTCTCATCCTCATTTCGGACATAGACAAGAACACAACCTATAGCACTGTATCATCCTTTGCAGATGACAGAGGATCTTCATGAGAGTAGGCAACATAGAGGACACGGCGAACCTCCAGTCAGATGTAGATCAGGTCTTTCTATGGGCTACAGAAAATAATATGGTGTTTAACGAAGATAAGTTCCAGCTCATGCGCTATGCAAAAAACGAAAATATAAAAACGGAAACCACGTACAAAACTCGGGCAAATCATAACATAGAACGAAAAGGCAATGTAAAGGATCTGGGTGTACTCATGTCGGAAGACCTTACCTTTAACCCTTAAAGTGCGCATCACTTCATATGAAGTGTAAATCGTTTTACCAGTCAACTGCGCTTCACTTCATATGAAGTGTATGGGTACCGCGCACGATTTGAATGGCCCGCGGTGTAGCTGGGGGTCCCATACGCTGCCCAGGGGCTCTAGTAAACAGCGGCCATTTTGAAAAAAAATCCAGCTCACGATTCGATGGCATGGGAGGCCTCAGTTTAGCGAGAGTCACCATGGCGAGCGCACGGTCAAACGCCTCACGGGCACGCACCACTCAGTCCCTCACCCGAGAGCAAATAGCCCACGAATTATTCTCTGAAGGTGAAGAAAGTGTGTTTGACGATTCAGACAACGATGAGGATTATACACAGTTGTCGGGTGATAGCAGCAGCAGCAGTGAAAGTGAGAATGACCGCCATGCCATGGCGAGGCCTATTCGCTCTCCCATGCCTCCTCGCCCATTTCCTACCCCAATTCTACCACGACCTCACAGTTCCTGTGGATATTTTCTGTTTGAGGGTGACGAGTCAGAGGGAGGTGACTCCTTTTCTGGGTTTAGTGACTCAGATCAAAGTTTTATTGAGCCTGTGGCTGGTACCAGTGGTGTAACTGGGCGAGAAATTGTCGCGTCAGCAGCATCTCGCCCAGCCAAGCGCCACCGCATGGCACCACATGAGGGACCAAGACCCTCGTGTTCACGTGCACCCACCTCACGTGCACCCACCTCACGTGCACCCACCTCACGTGCACGTAGCCGCCATGCTTCTCGCAGACGGTATTCAGCTCCTGGTCGCCGGTATGCATCGCTTCCTCGCCGTCTTTCCTCTGCATCTCGCAGGACGCCTGGTGTACTTGAGTGGAGTGATGGTGACGATTTTATTCCTAATATTCCTCACTTTGACGATAAAGATGTAGGGATTACAAACCTTTTCCCTAATCAAGGTGAGGACATGGCTGAGATGGAATATTTTACAGCATTCTATGATGAACCACTCATGGAATACATTGTACACCAAACGAACCTGCATGCTGCTTACCTGATTGAGACGGAAATCACAGAATTTTCACGACTGCAGCGTTGGAAAAATACCACAGTGGCGGAAATGTATGTGTTTTTGGCACTCTGTTTGTTGATGAAGCACTGTCACAAACATGCAATAAATGACTATTGGAGCAAGGACAAGACAATACCAACACCTTTATTCGGGAAATATATGTCACGAGACAGGTTTCAGATACTCCTCAGGTGTCTACATTTTGGAAGTGTTCAGGACCGAACACCTGATGATAGACTGTGGCGAGTGAGGCACTACATGAACGATGTTATTGGAAAATTCAGAGATTTTTACGTACCAGCACAGAAGCTGGTGGTTGATGAATCTCTCATACTTTTCAAGGGACGTGTTCCATTCAAACAGTACATTCCCTCAAAACGAAACCGATTTGGCCTGAAATTTTTTGTTCTTTGTGATTGTGAGACAGGATACGTGTTACACATGATTCTGTACTCGGCTAGTGATGTAGACATTCCCGGTAACGACGAACATGGATTCTCGGGGAGTGTAGTGAAGACCATCATGGCTCCGTGGATGAACAAGGGACACATTTTATACACAGATAATTACTATACAAGTCCCTTGCTAGCTCGGTTCTTGCTAGAAAATAGAACCGGATTGGTTGGTACAGTAAAGCCACAACGAAGGGAAATGCCTGTGTTTGACAACGACATTGCAGTTGGTGAGTGTCAGAGAAGGAAAAGTGATAACATTCTGTCAGTTCGGTGGAAAGACAAAAGAGAGGTGAACTTGTTGACAACAATTCATGATGGAACAATGGTGAACAGTGGGAAAGTGAGCCATAAAACAAACGCACCACTATATAAGCCAGACTGTGTTTTAGACTATAATATCAACATGCGGTTGATTGATAAATCAGACATGATGATTGGCACTGCAGAGTGTGTGCGGAAGACATGTAGGTGGACGAAAAAAGTGTTCTTCCATCTTGTGGACATGAGCATGCTGAACTGTTTCAACATGTACCTTGTGAGAACTGGACGTAAGCCCACTTTCCGTGACTTTGTATTTGATGCTGCAATACAGTTATTAGGAAAGTTTGCAAAAGATGTCCCAGGTATTCAGCGGCCCATCATAAACCCACTGTTGCAGCATGCTGGTACTCCACGCCTCGCTCACACTGAAGGCTTCCTAGCACACAAACTTAAGTATTTGCCACCTGGTGTGAAGCGTGCAATAGCCCAACGTGATTGCTTGGTGTGTAAAACAACGACACGTAGAGACAAGAAACGGAAGCTTGTGCAAACATGGTGTGAAACGTGTGGTATCCCATTATGTGCTGTCGACTGCTTCAATGACTACCACAGTCTAGAAATCTTCTAAGTGTGCTTCAAAGTGTGTATAGCGTGTGCGAGTGTGTAAATATGTAAACATATAAGCAGATAGCGTGTGCGTGTGTGTAAATATATACAAATATAAGCAGAACATACAATATAATAGACTGTAATGACATATTATATTGCCGTAATTGGAAACATTTGTGCGCGCCTGTGTATACTCAAATATGCAACAATTATTGATACAAAATATGTTCAAAAGTATTTGAAACACAATTAGTGAAAAAAAATTAGATAAAATGCGCTTAGACATTGTAAATAAATAGCGCGAAAATATATTTGTGGCAACTCTGGCTGTTTGAGGACCGCGCGCAACATCTCCCGGGCGTGTACTGCATGAGCGAACATGCAGATTGTGACGTCATCACCGAGCTTCTCGGCTCTATTGCAACAAAAGTAAGTACAATAGAATTTTTTTTTTATTTTTCCCGTGATCAGTGAACAGAACTTAACAGATTAGCAAAAAAAAAAATTTTTTTTTTTTTTCAAAATGACATGCGCCTGTGTGGATAGCAGGATATTAGACCCCGAGCATGTTAAGGGTTAAAGAACACAATAAAGTAGCCGTCACAACTGCAAGAAAAATGACAGGTTGGATAACAAGAACTTTTCACACTAGAGATGCTATACCGATGATGATACTTTTCAAAACGCTTGTGCTCTCTAGAGTGGAGTACTGCTGCACAATGACAGCACCTTTCAAAGCTGGAGAAATTACTGACCTGGAGAGCGTGCAGAGATCCTTTACTGCTAGAATCCACTCAGTAAAACATCTAAACTATTGGGACCGACTAAAGAGCCTAAAACTGTACTCCCTTGAGCGCAGGCGGGAGAGGTACATAATAATTTACACGTGGAAAATATTAGAGGGGCTGGTCCCAAACCTGCACACAGAAATAACATCACATGAGACCAGAAGACATGGCAGGATGTGCAGAATACCCCTGTTGAAAAACAGAGGTGCAACTGGTACTCTGAGAGAAAACTCTATCAACATCAGAGGTCCGAGACTGTTCAACACGCTTCCACTACACATAAGGGGCATAACTGGCCGACCCCTCAGTGTTCAAGAGAGAACTGGATAAGCACCTCCAAAGGATACCTGATCAACCAGGCTGTGACTCGTACGTCAGGCTGCGAGCAGCCGCGTCCAACAGCCTGGTTGATCAGTCCGGCAACCAGGAGGCCTGGTCGACGACCGGGCCGCGGGGACGCTAAGCCCCAGAAGCACCTCAAGGTAACCTCAAGGTAACCACCCCGAACGCAAGCCGGAGCAGCTCCGCCAGCGCTGCACAAAATGAGGCAACAGGAAGAAACGTCAAATAACTGTAGTCCTGAAAACCCAAGAAAAGACAGGACAACCCGATGCGAAAGAGAAGACAACCTATGAAGAGCAAGAAAAAGGTGCAAAGAAACACCAGGAACATCATACTGTTGCTGAGACAAAGCTCACAGGTGGGACACCATCAATGAAGCCACCTGATCACCATAGAGATGGTGATACCTGCGTCAAAATACCAGACGCAAAGAGCCGAGGAGAAGGCCGAACCAGTCACGTACAGGGTTGGTCCGACCTGCCGAAAGAGGTAGAGCCGGGGGAAAACGCCCCGGACAGACAGGCCACACCATCCCCGGCCGACCTGGTGAGCACTGGTCACAAAGCCCCAGCCGAGAGATGACCTGTCTGTGAACACATCGAGCGAAGGCTTGGGGAGGTGCCAAGGCACAGAACCCCGAAAACCCCAAAGAGGAAGCTGGTGACGCAGCACTAACACAAGATCACCGGAGGACGAACCCAATGATTGCAAGAGAAGTGGAAGGGGAGTCGCCGAAGGAACCAAACAGACGCCGAAGCCAAACCTGACCCTGCGGGCAGACCAGCACGTCGAAGTTCAGACTTGCACACAACCGCTCGAGCAACCATCGAGCAACCCGGGACCCCCTTAAACAGCTGAAGGTGGGACCACAGCCGCAGCAACACTTCTGGAGGGAAATACAAGGAGTGGTCCAAGAGCCCTAAACTAGACCCAGCCAGGTCCGAACCTAGGACGGAAACAGATGGAACGGCCTTCAGATCACCGGGAAACCAAACCCGGCAATCTGGAAAAAAACAAACCCTTGGCGAGCAGACAAGTGGACCAACTGGGAGCACACACCAGCCAGTCGTTGAGGTAGGCCAGACACCGAATCCCGAGCAGACTCGGACAGAGCACCAAGATCCGGTATAGATGCGTAAATACACCAAGTGCCAACTACAAACTAGAGAAGGCAAAAAAAGCGGCAAGCCTGAAGCCCCACCACCAACTGTGCCAGTCCCGGAAACCTGGAGAGCAATGTGCCAAGAAATGACCTGGGGGTCCAGGGGCCACCATCCAGGCACCCGGCCCCAACAGAAGCCGGACTGGAGACAACAGTCCTCCGATGAGGGCATAAAGTCCAGGGCGCAGACTGACGAAGTCCAGAAGAACCGCAGATCCGCCAGGCCCGTGTCTGCATAGAGCAGACAGAAACCCCAGAAGGATGGGGCGGATCGACCACGTCCAACACACCCACTAAGATGACATGACGAAAGAAAAATATACAATGGGGCCTCGACTTACGATGCTAATCCGTTCCCAGAGACGGATCGTAAGTCGAAATATCGTAAGTCGATGCGATTTTTCCCCATAAGAAATAAAGGGAATTGAATTAATCCGTTCCCCACCCTCCAAGATATCAACATACAAATACATTTTATACTGAATACAATGTTTTTTTCTAACTACAATACAGTACCAAAGTGTCTCTTACCTTTATGGAGGGCTCTTGATGGCGCATGGAAGATGGTGATGAGGGGGAAGGAAGAGAGTTGTTACTGTTTGGAAGGGGAGTCCCCTTCCATTAACACATCAGGCAGTGATGTTTTCTCTGGGGTACTCTCTCTCCTACGTTTTGCCTGAATACCACTAGGACCTGGTTGTGGTTCAGTGCTTGTTTGTCTCACTACAAATTTGTCAAGAGACATTTGTTTTTCCCTTCGTTTTAACATTTGTCTGTAATGATGCATCACAGTGTCATTGAATAGGTTAAGGCAACGACCTACTGCAGCTTGATTTGGGCGAGTCGTTTCAGCAAAGGTTTGCAATTCTTCCCATGCTGCGCACATTTTCTTAATTCTTGAGGAAGAGACATTCTGTACTCTTGTTTCTGCTCTATGGTCATCCTTACATGGGTTTTCATATGTTGAGCCTTACCACTGACTTTCCTGGGACTCATGGCGTGATATATAATAATTACTTTAATGTTCAAAATGCAAAAAATCACCACAAAAGCGGAATTTCTTATAGGCGCGATCGTCACTAAGCGGGCAGCTGTAGTAAACTGAGGCAGGTCGGCTGCGTGATTGGGAACCACGTGCTCGGTCGACCCGAACATGTACCAACAAATATCGGAAGTCGACGACACCATCGGATGTCGAGTTGCATTTTTCGATGAAATTTACATCGTAACTCGAAATTATCGTAAGTAGGGGTAATCGTATGTCGAGGTGCCACTGTATATATATATACAAATACACACAAGGTGTATTACACACACATGTGTATACACATGCACACAGTGTACATGTACATGTGTGTACACACACGTGAAAAGAAAATTATAAGCCGCCGACCAGTGGACAGAGAGCCCCACGCCAGTCAGGCGAAGAAGGCACAAAACAGCATCAATAGCCTCACCTCAACAACAAAACCCAAAGTCCTGGCACGGCCACAACACGTGCCAAGACCCAAAAAGAACAGCCTGCAAGCCAGGAAGACCCCGGAACCCCAGAAGGGAGAACAGGGTCACACACGAGGAAACAAAGCCCCTTGAAATCACAAAGGGGGGCCCCAAGAGGAAGAAACCTCTGGAACGAAACCAAAGAACCCAAAGGAACCTGGAATCGAACCCGAGGGGAGCCCAAACCACCACGTTTGCGGGCGGAGATACACCACAGAAAGGCAAAGCACAGCCCCCAGACAGAACCCTCAGGGAAACGGCCAAAACAGACTGAAAACCAAGGGACAAGGTGTGAGAGCAAGCATAAACAGACAGGGACACTGAGCCCAAACCTTAGGGCCCAGACCCAAAACAGACTAAGTGGAAAACCCGATGTAAAATCAACACCCAAACGTTCCCAGAGGAACAGACGACGAGCAGAAAACACCAAAAAAGCAAAGAAATGACAACAGGAGAATAAAACCCCTGAAAAAAAAGTGAAAAAACTCACCCAAGACGCTCGCTCGCACACCCAGACTCACGTAAACAAACTGCAACGCCGCCCTGGTGGCCACGCTGGGAAACTGTCAGAAGAAAATGGCCACCAAAACAGGGGGCTGTGATCGACGCAAAAGATATGAAAACATGCCAGCAAAAGTGGGAAGCAAGCAGACTGGATGAGCGAAAAACTCCGCCCAGAAGCAGAAAACCCAGGCAGGGGCAAACAGCCCCAGAACTGCTAGCAGGCATCCCCCACAGCCCCGGGAACCCGCAACAGAAGGCCCGAGGCAGAGCCGTCCTCCACGCCCTCCGCCCTTAACCCTCAAACCGCTAGGGGCCCAAATGGATTCAACACCCACAGGCGCAACAAACAAAAAAAAATCCAAAAAATTCTTTCGTCTTATTTAGTGTTCATTTTTGTTCCCTGATCACTGAAAAAATAAAAAAAAAATCGTAGGTGGCATATTTTAGCCGCAATAGGGTACCGAAGTCTAACAAAAAAAGGGGCATTGACAGAACCTTCACTAGACGAGGTCTACTCCGCCCGAACTGTCAGGCGACAGTTGCCACAAATATATCATTACCTGATTATTTCAATGTCTCCGATTGATTTTTGCTTAGTTTTTTTGCAGTAATATTATTCAATACAGTGAATTGTGATATATTTATATAATAAAATGTGTGAACCATCACTGTACTCAAAATTATGGTGTGCATATTAGTGATTCAATTATTATGTTCATAAAACAATAAAAAATAGTTTTGCTGTTGTTACACTATATACACAGGTTATATATAAGTATTTGCATGTTTTGTTCACCATAACGAACCACTAAGTTGGTCTTGTGAGTCAAAAAGCAACGAGGAGTGACCGCCACACACCAGCCAGCCACTCGTTGCCACTCCCTCCCTCAACAACACCTCACTCACCCTCATTCTCCTCCCACAATACTGTTTTTGCATTTATTCACTATACACAGACATTATATATAAGTATTTACATGTTTTGTTCACCATAACTGTACATCTAAGCTTGTATGGTGAGTAAAGGCACAAAGACGTAGCTACTCATACAGTCAGCTGGTGGCGGTCGCCCTCAAGGCCAGACGCACTAATATTTCTCCTCCAACAATATTGTTTGTGGTGTTATTACACTATATACACACATTATATATATAAGTATCTACCTGTTTTATTCACCATACCTGTACAAATAAGCTGGTATGGTACCCAAAGACCATAGTGGCCACCAGTAAACAACATAAGCCGTGCAGAAAACGCATCTTCCTCACCAAAATGGCGGCTCCCAACCTACTCCTGTTGCTGTTATCTCACACCATACACACGTTATATATAAGTATCTACATTTATGTTCACCATAGTGAACCGCTAAGCTGATATGGTGAGTGCAGTCAATAAAAGGTGGCCACACACAGTCAGAAGACGACGCCACAACCCTCCCTCCATGGAGCACAGCGCTAAATATCGCCACAATCCTGCTATTATGAGAATCCTAGTCAGTTTTATCACAGTCAGGGGTCTTCTATAATACTATCATCGCTAAGTAATAGCAGGATCATATATATTATGGCATTTGTAGGCGATGCTGTGGTCACAAGCTGAACAGCGGTGTTGTGAGCTCGTGCTGCGTGCGCCAGCCTTGGTGGCTTGCTCATTACCGACGCTCTCACACCCAAGAATGTTGGCCTGGATTTTTTTTCTAGGTGGCATCTGTCAACTATCGGTCGTGGCTGTACTATAGCTGCCCCTATCCCAGGCGGGGCGTTTAAATTATAGCGCTAGACACGAAAGCATATTTGACCTGCCCAAAACGCTGCGCGTACTAGTGGCTTTACAAGAGTGTAAATACTGTACAGTACTATCCAATGTATTCTCACAAACCCAATGTACCTTCTTGTGGGTAATAAATAAATAAATATATATATATATATATATATATATATATATATATATATATATATATATATATATATATATATATATATATATATAAATAAATAAATAAATAAATACAGTGGTACCTCGGAATGCGATTGTCCCTGTATGCGAGGTTTTCGGAAGGCGAGGTGTATTTACTCCAAAAATTTGTCTCAGAAGGCGAGGGTTACTTCGGGAGGCGAGTTTGGACGCGAGTTTGTTGATACGCGTACAGCCGACCTAGCGCGTTCGTCGCCCCTCCGCCCCGTCGCCCCTCAGTTTATTATTGTCTGGCGCTCAGTGACTACCCCCACATCAATTCTTCTCGCGGATTTTCAGTGTTTTGTTGGATTTTTGGTGATTTGTCTATACAATTTGTTATTATATATCTCACCATGGGTCCCAAGAAAGCCAGTGGTAAGGATAAAGGCCAGAAAGCTCCTGTGAGGATGACAATAGAGGAGAAACAAGAGATCATTCGGAAGCATGAGAACGGTACACGTGTTGTTGAACTTTGTAGGCAGTACAACAAAGCCACATCAACAATATGCACTATACTTAGGAAGAAAAATAAGATTATGGGTGCTAAAGTGGCAAAAGGAGTAAGAACATTAACGGCACAAAGACCACAAATACTTGAAGAAGTGGAAAAGTTGTTATTAATTTGGATACACGACAAGGAGTTGAGGGGTGATAGTGTTTCGGAGGCCATTATTTGTGAGAAAGCCAGGGTGTTGCACGAAGACCTTCTAAAGAATACCCCTGCAACGAGTGATGCAGATAAGAAAGAGTTTAAGGCAAGCAGGGGCTGGTTTGAAAAATTTAGAAAGAGAAGTGGTATCCATAGTGTTACAAGGCATGGGGTTATGTGATGTGATTATGGAAGGGGACTCCCCTTCCAAACAGTAACTCCTCTCCTCCTCCCCCCTCCTCACCATCTTCCATACGCCTACAGCACTCGACAGCAAGGTAAGTAATAACTGGAACACAGTTTTGTAGGTTTATTTAGATGAATTAGGTAAATTAGGTATAAAAATTTAGTTTGATGTGGGGTTTTTGGGGTAGTCAGGAACGGATTAATTCATTTCCCTTTATTTCTTATGGGGAAATTAACTTCGGAATGCGAGTTTTCGGAAGGCGAGGCGTCTCCAGGAACGGATTAAACTCTTATTCTGAGGTATGCCTGTACAGTATCCACTCAATTTAACGGCCTCTTTTATACCGATCTGCCGGTAATAACGACCGGTTTGGGAGATCGGTATCTGGACCCTCATATACCAGTCTGGCGGTCGATATTACCGAAGGTCGGTATTGAGTTTGTTTTGGCATCGGCGGCCCCTCATGTGGCAACAGGCCACCGACCTCCAAGGCCTTGAGGGAGGGATGGGAGGCAGTGATTGATGGAGGGAGGGAGGGAGTTGGTCAGGAGGGAGGGAGGGAGTTGGTCAGGAAGGGAGAGAGGGAGTTGGTCAGGAAGGGAGGGAGGGAGTTGGTCAGGAAGGGAGGGAGGGCATTGGCGAGGGAGGGAGTGAGTTGGTCAGGGAGGGAGGGAGGGAGTTGGTCAGGAAGGGAGGGAGGGAGGGAGTTGGTCAGGAAGGGAGGGAGGGAGTTGGTCAGGAAGGGAGGGAGTTGGTCAGGAAGGGAGTTGGTTAGGGAGGGAGGGAGTTGGTCAGGAAGGGAGGGAGGGAGGGAGTTGGTCAGGAAGGGAGGGAGGGAGGGAGTTGGTCAGGAAGGGAGGGAGGGAGGGAGTTGGTTGGGAAGGGAGGGAGGGAGGGAGTTGGTCAGGAAGGGAGGGAGGGAGGGAGTTGGTCAGGAAGGGAGGGAGGGAGGGAGTTGGTCAGGAAGGGAGGGAGGGAGGGAGTTGGTCAGGAAGGGAGGGAGGGAGGGAGTTGGTCAGGAAGGGAGGGAGTTGGTCAGGAAGGGAGGGAGGGAGGGAGTTGGTCAGGAAGGGAGGGAGGGAGGGAGTTGGTCAGGAAGGGAGGGAGGGAGGGAGTTGGTCAGGAAGGGAGGGAGGGAGGGAGTTGGTCAGGAAGGGAGGGAGGGAGGGAGTTGGTCAGGAAGGGAGGGAGGGAGGGAGTTGGTCAGGAAGGGAGGGAGGGAGGGAGTTGGTCAGGAAGGGAGGGAGGGAGGGAGTTGGTCAGGAAGGGAGGGAGGGAGGGAGTTGGTCAGGAAGGGAGGGAGGGAGTTGGTCAGGAAGGGAGGGAGGGAGTTGGTCAGGAAGGGAGGGAGTTGGTCAGGAAGGGAGGAAGGGAGTTGGTTAGGGAGGGAGGGAGTTGGTCAGGAAGGGAGGGAGGGAGGGAGTTGGTCAGGAAGGGAGGGAGGGAGGGAGTTGGTCAGGAAGGGAGGGAGGGAGGGAGTTGGTTGGGAAGGGAGGGAGGGAGGGAGTTGGTCAGGAAGGGAGGGAGGGAGGGAGTTGGTCAGGAAGGGAGGGAGGGAGGGAGTTGGTCAGGAAGGGAGGGAGGGAGGGAGTTGGTCAGGAAGGGAGGGAGGGAGGGAGTTGGTCAGGAAGGGAGGGAGGGAGGGAGTTGGTCAGGAAGGGAGGGAGTTGGTCAGGAAGGGAGGGAGGGAGGGAGTTGGTCAGGAAGGGAGGGAGGGAGGGAGTTGGTCAGGAAGGGAGGGAGGGAGGGAGTTGGTCAGGAAGGGAGGGAGGGAGGGAGTTGGTCAGGAAGGGAGGGAGGGAGGGAGTTGGTCAGGAAGGGAGGGAGGGAGGGAGTTGGTCAGGAAGGGAGGGAGGGAGGGAGTTGGTCAGGAAGGGAGGGAGGGAGGGAGTTGGTCAGGAAGGGAGGGAGGGAGGGAGTTGGTCAGGAAGGGAGGGAGGGAGGGAGTTGGTCAGGAAGGGAGGGAGGGAGGGAGTTGGTCAGGAAGGGAGGGAGGGAGGGAGTTGGTCAGGAAGGGAGGGAGGGAGGGAGTTGGTCAGGAAGGGAGGGAGGGAGGGAGTTGGTCAGGAAGGGAGGGAGGGAGGGAGTTGGTCAGGAAGGGAGGGAGGGAGGGAGTTGGTCAGGAAAGGAGGGAGGGAGGGAGTTGGTCAGGAAGGGAGGGAGGGAGGGAGTTGGTCAGGAAGGGAGGGAGGGAGGGAGTTGGTCAGGAAGGGAGGGAGGGAGGGAGTTGGTCAGGAAGGGAGGGAGTTGGTCAGGAAGGGAGAGAGGGAGGGAGTTGGTCAGGAAGGGAGGGAGGGAGGGAGTTGGTCAGGAAGGGAGGGAGGGAGGGAGTTGGTCAGGAAGGGAGGGAGGGAGGGAGTTGGTCAGGAAGGGAGGGAGGGAGTTGGTCAGGAAGGGAGGAAGGGAGTTGGTCAGGAAGGGAGTTGGTCAAGAAGGGAGTTGGTCAGGAAGGGAGTTGGTCAGGAAGGGAGGGAGGGAGTTGGTCAGGAAGGGAGGAAGGGAGTTGGTCAGGAAGGGCGGGAGAGAGTTGGTCAGGAAGGGAGGGAGTTGGTCACGGAAGGAGGAAAAACAATTGTGGTGTGTATGGGACTCGCTTAAGCCTAACGAAGGTGGCGTTGGCGGTGTTGCAAGAATTATATTGTTTTCTTATTGCTGTGGAGAGCTAGTTACGAATATTAATTAAATAACACTATAATAGATGAACAGTACAGTACAGTATTTGGTTTGCTATTTATTCATTTAAATATTTACAATAAAATAAAATGGGATTTAACAGAACTTACGGCGCATCGTACAGCGTGTCAACACCCACGTGTCTGTCGACACATGTGGAGGGGAGATGGGAAGGCTGGCGTGAGGTGGGGGAGGGAGGTTGACCAGGCAGATCACACGTGTCGTCCAGTCTCGCCACTTACCCACCTGTTCACCCACTTCCCTGCCCACCCACCTGTTTACCCACTTCCCTGCCCACCCACCTGTTTACCCACCTGTTCACCCACTTCCCTGCCCACCCACCTGCCTGCACACCCACTTACCCACCTGTTCACCCACTTCCCTGCCCACCCACCTGTTTACCCACCTGTTCACCCACTTCCCTGCCCACCCACCTGCCAATCCATCCACCCACCTGTTCACCCACTTCCCTGCCCACCCACCTGTTCACCCACTTCCCTGCCCACCCACCTGTTCACCCACTTCCCTGCCCACCCACCTGTTCACCCACTTCCCTACCCACCCACCTGTTCACCCACTTCCCTGCCCACCCACCTGTTTACCCACTTCCCTGCCCACCCACCTGTTTACCCACTTCCCTGCCCACCCACCTGTTTACCCACTTCCCTGCCCACCCACCTGTTTACCCACTTCCCTGCCCACCCACCTGTTTACCCACTTCCCTGCCCACCCACCTGTTTACCCACCTGTTCACCCACCCACCTATTTACCCACTTCCCTGCCTGCACGCCCACTTACCCACCTGTCAATCCATCCACCCACCTGTTCACCCACTTCCCTACCCACCCACCTGTTCACCCACTTCCCTGCACACCCACCTGTTCACCCACTTCCCTGCCCACCCACCTGTTTACCCACATGCCTGCATGCCCACTTACCCACCTGTCAATGCACCCACCCACCTATTCACCCACCTGCCTGCTTACCCACTCACCCACCTGCCTGCTCGAACCTGTTCACCCACCAAGCCCATCTACCTGCTATCCACTCATCCAAAACCCACCTGCCTGAACCCACCTATCCCTGCCTGCCCACCCACCCACTTGCCTGCCTGCTCACCCACTTTCCCTGCCCACCTACCAGCTAGGCAGCTAACCACCCATGCACCAGCCCCACACACTAATTAGTGTGTCAATTCAAATCATGCGTGTGGTATAAAAATTGTCGGAAATGGTCCCTTTTGGACTCAGAGGTGAAAAAGTACTATTATCCGGAACATGTGATAATCCAGCTTGGGGTCCTTCCCATATAGTCCGGATAGTCGAGTGGAGACAACTACCTGAATGTTACTTGAAAAATTACCGACATCTTAACTTCGGAAATACCAGAACTCCGGAAATAACGACCAGGGTACAGCCCCATATAGGCCGTTAAATTGAGTGGATACTGTATATAAATGATGTGCGCGGTTTCGGTTTTGTCACTGATATATATATATGATATGCGCGGTTTATGGGTTAAAGAAAAGGAAGAGTCCAAGGGAAAGGCAGCAAGAAAGAGCCGCTGGTAAGACCCAGAAGCCTTGGCAGGAGGAACAGGCTCGAAAACCTCCGTCCCCCACCCGAATGGGGCAGCCCCCAAAACCACCTGAGTCTCGGCCCCAACTAAACCTCGCCCTGAGCCTGAAACCCGCAGACGGTCCGGAGCTGGGAATAGGGAGGGAAAGGGGCAAACAGCACTTAACCAAAACGGGGTGGCCCCGGGGCATCTGGGTGGAAAACCAACCTAGCGTGTTGCAGCAACCTAATCTAGCTTGCAACACGGATGTTGCCTGTACTCTGAACAGTAATAACATCAGAAGAGTACTGGAGAACAAGCAGAGAATATATCTCGCAAGACTACGGGTCTAGATGTCAGTGACCCAAAAGGCAACATTACGGAGGTAAAAGTGGCGACTGTCACCCGGAGACATGGGCACAGCAACCAACGAACCCGTACGAGATGGGTTGAAACCCAGAAGACACATTCAATGGTCCACCGAGCCCCGACAGGGTTTTCCAGGACCCGTAGGGTAACAACTACGGGAAGCCCGGGCAAGGTGTTGCTAACTGGTTAAAACCCAAAAACAACATGGGGGTAGAGGACAACACTGAAAACCCCTGCGACGAGTACAGTCACGGGGGCCTAGCAGAGGGCCACCAAACACTACCAGTGGAAGTACTGTATAGCAACACTAGGCAGACCCCTACCTGGCAAAGAAAATAAAAACAAAAGAAACCGTCCCCAGAGGCAACAGGAACCGGTCACCGCTTAATTGGCAGGTTGCGCAACACCTTGACACCCTAACCAGCACAATACCAGTCCCTACCCAGGGCCAAACAAGAGCCCCAAGCCCCAGCTGGCCCCAAGGGCGAGGCAAATGCCGAGCAGCAAGAACCTCTATGGGAATGGTTCCCGAACGCTCCAGGGAAGATAACCCTGTCACGCAGGGGCAGCACTCACAGGGCGCTTAGGGAAGGAAGCCCTTAAGCGCATGCATCCCCGGTACTGATGAGCAACACCTGGTCACCGCACAACACAACACACGGCAGTAAACGCCACGATTGGCAAACACCGCCTAGGAAACTGAGGCTAGAGAAGCGTCTATCCCGGTTGACATTAGATTACGAACTGATGCAGCCGGCGGCAGCCGGCTGCATCAGTTCTGCATCGGGACGCAGCCGGCGTGGTAAGGTCCGAGGCTCCCCCCTCCCCCTCTTGGGGCAGGGAGGGCTGCACAGACGATCAGTATGGCAGTAAAGTGTGATGTTTGCTTGTCTGCTTGTTTCCTTGGGATTATAGGGAATTTCTACCTCTCTGTTCGGTTTTCTGTTTTAGTTTTTACAATGTGGGGTTTGTTTTGTTATGCCTACCTTTCTGGGTGCCTAACCCTGGTCGATGGCAGATAAGGAAAACCCCAACCAAAAGGGGGTTTTCTAGGGCCATTACTCCCCGAAACTCTCTGAAGGGGCCAGGTTCTGGCACTGGTCCCTGGTAGGTCTGAACTCCTTAGCTAATGTCCTGGTCTAATATAACATGCATTAGCCCGACAAGCTCCAGGGAGCCGTAGGGGCTCCCCACAGAAAGGTGGAAGGAGGCAGACAGAAAGGCCAAGGACCGGGCTGAACCCAAAGATTAAACCAACACACCCTGTTAACAAGCGAGGCAAATGGCATAGAACATCGTCGCTGCCTCCCAGAGCACAGGCGCATATAGCTTGGGCAAAGCCATTGATGATGAGCACTGCAGACACCAAAGCACCTATACAGTACTAGGCTCAGAGCCGAGCTCATCAGCATCCTCATGGAGCCAATCAGCATGGAACTCCACGAGGGCCAAAAACCACACAACTAAAGTCAAGTGCGAATGAACCCAAAAGTTCTCTGCCATGAGGGCTGCAAAAAGCAAAGGCACTTGGGCATGGATCTGCATCAAGCCCACATCCCGGGAAAGAGTGAGATCAAATGGGCAGTCTTTGAAGGACCACCCAACAATTGAAACATTCGACATGTCATGTCACACAAGTGTGTAGGAGTGACAAAAGCCGTGCCAAGCCCCAAAGGAAAATAGAGGATTGTCTGCTGGCCAGGAAGACTCTGGAACCTCAAAATACTGTACATCAAATACAGAGAGGAAGACCCAAATTCAAAAGATGCAGGGTCCATCATAGAGGCAAACTCCATTGGTCTCGTAGGAGTTACTAGAGATCCACCTAAGCCACCAAATTGGGGAATCCAAGTGGAAGGAAACCTCTGAAAGAATGCATCTAACAGACTGAGAGGCACCCAGAAATGAACCCTGGGGGGGGGGGGGGGGCACATAAAGGTAAACTCAGAAAAGGAGGGTAGATATGAAACCCTTCCCCTTGAAACAAAAGGCCCTCATCAAAGGGGACAATGGTCTAATTGGGGTACAAGGAAACCCAGGGCTCCTTATTGGACTCTACCCCCCAAGCCACAAAGTCTTGGAATCCGAACACAAAGGCTCCAGGGAAGCTGGAGTCCAAAGGAGGGGCTTCAGAGGAAGGGGTCAGCTGGAAAAAAGAAAGCCCTGAAACCTCAGTGGGACTAGGTAGCTCAACTGCCTCTACACATGAAGTGGAAGGAGCCATCACCAAGAGAAGGCCGAGGCCAATCCCAAGATAAGCCCTGCCCTGACTCGGACACCCTTGGACGTTTTTGAGACAGAAGCAAGGTGGATAGGAACAGAAGCAGAACATACCACACCTAAGGGGAATGAAAGAAGTGCAGATGGAACCAAAGGGGAATTAACCAACACCTCCAATTCTGTGTCCCTAACCACAAGATGGGCCAACTCCAGGGTATCTAATCACAGCCCGTCCTCCAAAAATGGGGTGGTAAATGTAAGAAGACAAATAAGTGCAATTATGTACTATTCATAGCAGTTAGGAATTGTACTTATTTTCACTTAGTATTAAATCGTACTGTTAGATATATTGTGAATATTTGAGTTTACCTGAAAAACTGAAAAGAAAACCACAACCTCACCTAACCGTCTTAGTTTTTGAAGATAATAATTGTATTGCTTCTTAATTACAATTAGTACTTAATCTATAGCTATATTGATATTACAGTTTTATAAAACTAATAAAACAAAACTAAAATATATCAATAAATTGTAAAGTAACTCAGGATATTTTAAAATTTTGTATAAAGTCTATATTGTTTAATTAACCTGAAAAAGAAATTCCTGATATTTAAAACTTGTGTATCGTAAGTCGAAATTGAAAACGTCATCCTAAAATTCTGAGTGACTTAACAGAAAACGAGAATTATTAAAGCGGGGGAGGGAGTTGGGTCAATGTAACAGCCCCATAAGTGCAATTATGCACTGCTTATTACAGTAAGAAAGTGTACTTATTACACTTAGTATTAAATCGTACTGTCAATTCGGAGGATGGGTTGCTAATCAAGCACACAATTGAGACCACTGCAGCCAGCCGAAATGAACATGCAAGGCAGAATAATTATCAAAATAAGGTGCCAAGCTGGAGAGACTATGTAGCACCACTGCAAGGCAGAAGCTTCTGATACTCTTCATGTCAGGAGGGGTCAGAAAGAAGAACCGTGGGGACAGCAAACCCCACAGAATACGGGGTCATAGGTGTCACTGACCCAAGAGGTAGCCACAGGGTGAATGATTGTCACCCTGTGGCACGAACAACGAACAGCCCTCAAACTCGCACAAGGCGAGAGTGGATTCGGAAGGGATATCCATACGCCATACCAAATCTGTATGCGATTTCCAGGACCTGAAGGGTAAACCAAGCAGGATACCCCTAAGCACTTTGGATGCTTGATGGATATTACTGTATATACTGTGGTAAGCCAACAAGCTTAGGCAACATTGCTGTTATGGCCAACCTGGGCATGCTGTATGAAGAAGCACATAAACCACCAGTGTACCTCAACCTCAAAGTCCATAGATGGCCAGCACTTAGCTGAGAAACAGTGGGACCTGCCACAGTGTGCTGACTACCCATGAACCCTACAGCAGATATGGTGCCCAATTCGCATCAGCGGCTGCCATCTATCATCATGCTATCATGCAAGAGGAGCCACACATCTATGGTTCATCCAATAAAATCAGCAGGCTTCTAGATGTTACTACTGCTTGGCTTAGACTCGGTTACAAGTATCTCTGGGAATTCTCATTATCTGCCGATGTAGACCTGACCAAATGTAAACTGTCAATGAAATTATTCGTACACCCTCTGTCACTATGTGATGGAGTGCGAAAAGATATGAATTCAGAGACAATTCTGCAACCAATGTTCCAATGATATGTAAATATTTAATTCAAAATGATCTGCTACCAGAAATTTTAACCAAATATCCCCAGTTTGCTAACTGTAGGTAACCTATCCACCGCTGCCCACTGGATGAGGGGGCGGTGTGCAGGACAAACATATCAATTGTGACACAAGCTCTCCACATATGTCAGTTGCTCAATTTAGAAACTGTACTTGTGGTTGATCTCGAACCCATTGTTGATGTGACGACTTATACTGAATTTTGTAACTAGCTCATCAAAATTGTAACTTGCTTAGCTAGATGAATTGTGGGGTTCAGTCCCTGAGCCCATTATGTGCCTCTGTAACCCTTTTCACTACTGCCCATAAGATGGGTATGGGGTGCATAATAAATGAACTAAACTAACACACTGGGCTTCATAGCCCAGTGAGCACTGAAGGCTCTCAGGCCCTAAATAATGGGGGGTAGTGCTAACGAGCTCATCTCGTGCTAGTTTCAAGAGATTTAATTGTGTGTTTATATTGTTGGGGAGTTTCATTTAACAGTTTTGAGGCTTCAGTCTCTTTGAATCCAGCAGAAGTCTGTACTCGTTCGCTGCCCTTCTGGATGCTTTCCCAGTGGGGTGGCAGTGCCACCTGCTCTCTGCATCTCAGAGAGGGAGGACCACAGGTTCTGGATAGAACCCCAACAGTTCTATCAACAGTTAGAACTGTTGGGGTTCTATCCACAAAAGCCCCAACAGAACTCCATGTGATGCTGGAAGCCATCTCAGTAAGATAGCTTCAGGGAGCCACAAGGGGCTTTCCCCAGAAAAGTTGGAGTATATGAGAATAATAGTTATAAAAATCATATTTGTTACCAGAGAGAAAATAGTTACAAGTTAGTTGCCAGGGGAAATAAACAACTTACCCATTTGACGCAAGGACCCCAAAAGAACACAGTTTTGGGACCTGTGGAGAAGAAAAACACATTGTGAATTGTATTAAAAGCAATTGCATATCTAATCTGATTATGTCATTAACCACAACATTACCATCATTAATTCCCCTTTTCATAGCAGGAGATGGCATCTGAAGAAAAAATAAAATGGAAAAAAAAAGAAAAATCAGGTCTAATATGGCAACACGATGGTGAAATCAAAATTAATTTCTTGTAAGTAATATAATTATGGGTAATATTACCCCCCCCTCCCTTCCCCATCAGCAAGATGGTGCTTCTGCATCCTCTTGACATCACCTTTCCAGGATGTCTTTTCAAATCTCGCAATACTGTGAAAAAGGTACCCCAGAATATCACCAGCTGTTGGTGTGCTATCTTATCTTGAGGTTATCTTGAGATGATTTTGGGGCTTTTAGTGTCCCCGCGGCCCGGTCCTCGACCAGGCCTCCACCCCCAGGAAGCAGCCCATGACAGCTGACAGCCAGGTACCTATTTTACTGCTAGGTAACAGGGGCATAGGGTGAAAAACTCTGCCCATTGTTTCTCGCTGGCGCCCGGGATCGAACCCGGGACCACAGGATCACAAGTCCAGCGTGCTGTCCGCTCGGCCGACCGGCTCCCTGGATGATTGTACTAGGATGATTGTCTTTTCTTGTCGCGTCAATCGTATTATAAGACATGCTATTATTTTTCCTTCTTACTGTGTTTGTTTATGTATAGGTAGATGCCGAATGGCCTATGTACAGGGGTACCTCAGTAAACAAATTTAATCCATTCCTAGAGACGGTTCGTAACCCAAAAATTCGTAAAACGAAGTGAATTTCCCCATAAGAAATAATTAGAAATGAATTAATCCGTTCCCGACTCCCCAAAAATTAACTTTAAAGCAAATTTTATACCTAATGTGCCCAAATCTTCACTACAAAATTATGTACAAGTTATTACTTACCTTTACTGATGACTCCTGTTGGAACATGGAAGACGGTGAGGAGGGGGAGGAGGAAGATAGGTGTTACTGTTTGGAAGGGGAGTCCCCTTCCATTATAACATCAGGCAGTGATGACTTCTCTGGGGTACACACTCTGGCACGTTTTGCCTGCATACCACTAGGACCTGCTTCTGGCTCACTGCTTGATTTTCTCACTAGAAATTGTTCCATTGAAGATTGTTTTTCCCTTCTTTGTAACACTTGTCTGTAGTGAGACATCACATTGTCATTAATAAGATCAATGCAATGGCCTGCTACAGCTTTATCTGGGCAATTCTTTTCAGCAAATCTTTGTAGTTCTTCCCATACTGCACACATTTTCTTAATTAATGAGGAAGGGACATCCTCTACTGCCTCTTCCTCCTCCTTCCCTAAAAATTTGTTGTACTGCCTAGCTAGTTCAACAACACGTGTACAATTTTCATGTTTACAAACGATCTCTTGTCTTTCCACTATGGTCATTCTCACATGTGTTTTCTTGCCTTGAACCTTACCACTGGATTCCTTGGGACCCATGACAAGATATATAAAAACAAATTTTATGTTCAAATAGCCAAAAATCCGAAAAAACTGTAAATCCTTGCAAAGAATTTAAGGGCGATAGGTCAGCCATACACGTATCAACAAACTCGTTTCCGGAGGTAAGGTTCCTAATCCGATTCAAATTTTCCGAAGAAATCGGGCTCGTAACCCGAAAAGTTCATAAAGAGGGGCATTCGTAAGCCGAGGTACCACTGTAATTAGTTAGCATAGAAGGCAAGCTAAATAATATGTTAGACTACCAATACTGTAATAGCATACAAAAATTACGTCATCATGCCCTGCCACCCCATCACAATTACTTGCTGCTACGCCTCGCATATAATGCACATATATAATACAACCCGAGCATAATTTCAACTCGCTAAATATTACTCCAATACAGTATTCACAATAGCTGTTTTTGTAGTACAGATGTATTATGGCATACATTATACCTTATAGGCAATGAATAAGTGTCATTATAATAGTAAAGATTTGAGCAAGTGAATTATGGTTGCAATATATTGCAAGAATTTTAATACAGGTCAATAAATGATATATCAGGGCAAATGTTTTTAAATATAAAATAAATGCAATAACATATGTTAATAAAATATCGCTATGCCAATTTCCATAAAAATACGATTGAATTTTACGAAAAATAATACTGTACTCTATTTGGAGGGGATTTAAATATTTGTTATCTTGTTTTAATAGATATTTGGCTGAATTTTGTACATGTTGGAGTACAGATCCCAAACAACTGGTATGGCAACTTAGAAAGAAAGAAATAACAGATTATTTGTATTACTGAAATATTGCCAGAATATAACATTAATTTTTGTTGGTAATTATTTATTACAACTTTAAACTCTAATTGCTGGATTAATTTGCAAGCAATTCTCATAAATCTTTTAACTACCCTTATGTAATTACACTTACTATATATATATTTTATTGTTCTAAGCAAATAATACAGTGCGAATCTTGGCGACACAAATTTATTTGAGCATTCCGAAGTTCCACACATTATAAATTTCTCAAGACACAATATTGAATAATACTTAAAAAAAAAAAAAAAGAAAAAAAAAATAAGACACTGAAATATGTAAAAATATCTTCGCAGCAACTCCCGCCACATGCCTTGGAGCGACCACTACGGGGAGATTGCTCGGCTCGTGAATCATGACGTTATCGCAAGACTTCTAGGCTTCATGTCCTGTAAATCCACACACAAATTTTTTTATTGTTTCCTGTGATCAGGAAACACACTTTAACAATATTAGAAAGAATAAATATTTTTAATTTTTTTCTTGTGCACTGGGGAATGTGTTATTATACGGAGTGCAGCCCAGGGGTTAATGACATAACCCACAAACAAAAACAAACAAGCCCGAAATGAATTCACGGTATGAAAAAGGGAGGAGGAAAGTAACTTTGATAAAGGTATAGTAGACAAATACAAAATAGAACCTAGCCGTTTCAATCAAATTCGTAAGACGTTAATTGTATGTGAAAGGTAAAATCTAAAGATTAAAATGGGCAATAGATTCAGAGTCAAAGATATGAGCAAAATCCAACATAAGCAGTTTCAGTGTGCATTTACAAAAATGAAGTTTACATAGTGCCAGGCTCATTGCATACATTGGAGAAAACCTAGAGGACCTGCATAATTTTAAGAGATAATACCTGTATAATAAAACTGATTTAAGAACCCTTTAACTGCGCAACGCGCCTGCAGGCCCATGTCTGGGGTGCGCTACGTGCCTCCAGGTATTTGTATTTTCACATTCCATTCAAAACTCCCAGAGCTACATGGGTTCACATCAGCTTCCATAGGGCTCTTGTAAACAGACGCCACCTTTAAAAAAAATCGTGGTCAAATGTGGTCAAGTATGAGGTATGGGTCAAGTATTCCCAGGTATGAGAGCCTTAGTAGCGAGTGAGCAACCAAGGCCGGCGCACGCAGCATGAGCGCACAGCACTGCTGTTCAGTGTGTGACCACAGCATCGCCTAATAATGTCAAAAAATATACATAACCTGTATTATTTAACCATGATAGTATTAGAAAGAAGAAGTATTAGAAGAGCCCGAGTGTGATAATGACTGGGTACAATGTTCAAATATCAGTAATTCAATGCTGTTCATGATGTTCACAGCGGCAGCCACAGCACCACAGCATTATTTCGTTATCTAGGAATCTTCAAATGACTTCTTAGGTTCCTTTTCAAAATAAACTTGTGGTCAATTATTCATTTGCAGGAATTAGTTACCAGAATTGTGGTTATAATTAGCGTTGTGCATAGTATTGTGGAAGGAGGAATTTTGGCGAGGGAGAGAGGAAAGGAGAGAATTGACGTAGCCTCACTATGTGTGGCAGTCACTCTTGTTTTCTCACCATACTAGCTTCGTGGTTCGCTATGGGGAACACATGTACATGGGTATATACAGTGTGTGTGTATATAGTGTAATAACAGAAACAGGAGTGTGTTGAGAGGAGCTATTTTGGTGAAGGAGGTTACGTCGTAATCGTAGCATCGTCTGCTGTGTGATTTCTCATGCAGTTTTTTTTTTTTTTTTTTTTATTATTTTCTACCACAGACGTGGCCACACATTTACAATGCTAACCAGCATATATACATTTTCTTCTGTCCTCCATGGACAGGGTTAGAGAAACGTTAAACATATAGTTCAAGGGTTTATTGAACACTCAACCACAGAAGGTGATTCGGTGCTTTTAAAATGCTAAGCTAACCTACATACGTAAATACATAGATACACAAATTTACGTATGCCCTACATAAAGTGTTTGATGTGTCTTACATAGTGTCATTAATGTACATTCGCAAAGGTGAAATGTAATTCTGATCAGCTTCCATATATACTTTATACCCATACATATACATACACACACACATATACACACATATATACACACACATGCATTCACATACATCTGTCTCATTTACTCTGACAGGGTGAGATAGCTGATAAAGAAACTAGTGTGCAATTAAGCACTTAATCACTGAAGGTGATGCACTCTTCTCACACAATACCGACTTACTTGAATAGTTCTGGTAAATAAAACATGTAGATAGGTATATATAACATGTATAAATAGTGTAATAAAAACAGTAAACATGTCTCATTGAATATGACCGCATATTCTGTATTTACTATCTTCTGATTTAGAGCTTCTATCTCTCTAACTATTTTCTTAGCATCAGGGCTTAGCTGAAAGAGGAGTTCTCCAAAACTCATTTTCGTAATTTCAAGGTGAAGAAAAAAGTGAATTACTATAGAATGTATTACACTTATTTATACAATTTGCACAACGTTTCGAACCTTCATGGTTCATTCTCAAGTGAAAAGAATTTACAGAACTGGTGGTGGGTAGAGTAAATAGTTCTGTGATTTGTGTGTTCATGGTAGGTTGTTCTATTCTTATGTGAATTGCTTCAAGAATTTGTAATCTTCTTGCATCTTGGGTTTTGTCTATTATACAGGTATTTTTGTTCAACATTTCTCTTGTTAGGTTGATGTCATGGGCTTGTCTCATGTGATTCCTAGGGGCACCGGATTGAAGATGACATGTCAAATGCCTCGTCAGCTTGGTCGACGTCATACCTATGTACTTAGATTGAAGGTTACATCCTTCGTGGGGGCAAGTGTGCATGTATACAATGCTTGACTGCTGTAGAGGGTTCTCCGTCGGCTTCGGGCTATTTTTGATAAGGAGTTCGGAAGTCTTCTTGGTTTTGTAGAATATGATCAGGTCTATGTTTTGGTTAGGAGTAATGCTTTTTACTCCTTTACGGATTATTTCTTTCATTATTCTTAACTCTTTCATATGTTCACTGTGCATGGTTGATTTGTAATATAATTTTATTGGAGGTATTGTTGTTTCTGTTCTAGGTTCAGGATTATACCATCGGTCCAAGTTTCTTCTTATAGCAGCGTTTATTTCCGCGTTGCTATATCTGTTGTTCACCAATACCCGAGTTACTCTTTCAAACTCTCTACTCACGTTGCTCCATTTGGAGCAGTGGGTAAGCGCTCGACGAATATAAGCATTGACAACACTGGCTTTGTATCTTTGGGGGCACTCACTTCTACCGTTCAGGCATAATCCTATGTTGGTGGGCTTAGTATATACGTTGGTGCATAAAGAGGTTCCTGTTTTTGTTATTAGTACATCCAAGAATGGCACACTGTTATTTTCACTATTTTCATGTGTAAATCGGAGTACTGACTCTCTCTCTAGATGGCTTTTTAGATCAATTAGTTCATCTGAGTCTTTTACTATGACGAATATGTCATCTACATAACGACAATATACAGTTGTTATTTGTCTGCTACTGAAGACTCTGTCTGCGATGGTTCCCATATAAAAATTAGCAAATATAACTCCTAAGGGGGAGCCCATTGCTACTCAGTCTATTTGTAGATACATGTCTCCTTGTGGACTGATGAAAGGGGCTTCCTTTGTACATGCTTCGAGAAGACTTTTCAAGTGTGGCTCAGGTATGTCTAATTTGGGGGTGCTCTCGTCTCTGTATCCAGTATCATTCCTATGGTTGTCGACTGGGACGTTGGTAAATAGGGATTCGACATCCAGGCAAGCAATGATTCCATCGGGCTGAATAGATTTGATCAATTCTAGGAAATCTGCTGATGATTGTAGACTATACTTGCTTGGAATGTATGGAGTTAGGAGTTCGTTAAGTCTTTTTGCCAGGTGATAGGTTGGAGTTGGTATTTGGCTGATTATTGGGCGTAGTGGGTTACCTGGTTTGTGTGTCTTAACATTGCCAAAGGCACATCCTAAGCCATAGTCGCCTTCAAGTTTAGTGAAATGCACACTACCTTTCTTTGCGTTGATTGCAGCAATTGTTTTGTTTACTTTGCGTTTAAGGTCTTCCACAGGGTTCCTCGTAATTCGTTGAAATTTGGTGTCATCACTAAGGATGTCGCTAATTTTGTTCATGTATTCTTGGGTAAGAATCAATACATATGCTGCTGTCTTGTCGGCCTTTCTTATTGTTACGTCTTTCAGGTTTTTTAGTTGTTTTGCTGCTTCTTTGAGTTGTGGGGTTAAGATTGTAGATGAATATGTTCCTCATTTTTTCCCTGCTTCTGTTAGTAGTTCAGCTTGAAGTGTGTCAGTGGTGATGACTTTTTTGTTGTCTTCTAGCTTATGGATGTCGTACAGAAGCATTTCGATTTCCAGGAGTTTTTGATGCATCTTTGGTTTTGATATGAATTGACAATTTAGACCAAGATTTAAGAGGTCTCGTTGGTCCTGGGTAAGATCATAAGAAGTCAGGTTAATGTAGCCATCTTTAGGACGAGGGATCTTTAACTGTCCACCGTTTAGGGCTGTTAATTTACGGAGTGTCTTCGTTTCTACACGAGTTTTATGTTGTTGTTTCAGGTTAAATAGTTCACTGTTGATGGTTTGCTTGAGTTGGTTGGGAATGTCGTACTGGGTCCATTTGTTTAACAGATGCTCAAATTTCAACGAATCACGAGGAACCCTGTGGAAGACCTTAAACGCAAAGTAAACAAAACAATTACTGCAATCAACGCAAAGAAAAGTATTGTGCATTTCACTAAACTTCAAGGTGACTGTGGCTTAGGATATGCCTATGGCAATGTTAAGACACACAAACCAGGTAACCCACTATGCCCAATAATCAGCCAAATACCAACTCCAACCTATCACCTGGCAAAAAGACTTAACGAACTCCTAACTCCATACATTCCAAGCAAGTATAGTCTACAATCATCAGCAGATTTCCTAGAATTGATCAAATCTACTCAGCCCGATGGAATCATTGCTTGCCTGGACGTCGAATCCCTATTTACCAACGTCCCAGTCGACAACCATAGGAATGATACTGGATACAGAGACGAGAGCACCCCCAAATTAGACATACCTGAGCCACACTTGAAAAGTCTTCTCGAAGCATGTACAAAGGAAGCCCCTTTTCATCAGTCCACAAGGAGACATGTATCTACAAATAGACTGAGTAGCAATGGGCTCCCCCTTAGGAGTTATATTTGCTAATTTTTATATGGGAACCATCGCAGACAGAGTCTTCAGTAGCAGACAAATAACAACTGTATATCGCCGTTATGTAGATGACATATTCGTCATAGTAAAAGACTCAGATGAACTAATTGATCTAAAAAGCCATCTAGAGAGAGAGTCAGTACTCCGATTTACACATGAAAATAGTGAAAATAACAGTCTGCCATTCTTGGATGTACTAATAACAAAAACAGGAACCTCTTTATGCACCAACGTATATACTAAGCCCACCAACATAGGATTATGCCTGAACGGTAGAAGTGAGTGCCCCCAAAGATACAAAGCCAGTGTTGTCAATGCTTATATTCGTCGAGCGCTTACCCACTGCTCTGAATGGAGCAACGTGAGTAGAGAGTTTGAAAGAGTAACTCAGGTATTGGTGAACAACGGATATAGCAACGCGGAAATAAACGCTGCTATAAGAAGAAACTTGGACCGATGGTATAATCCTGAACCTAGAACAGAAACAACAATACCTCCAATAAAATTATATTACAAATCAACCATGCACAGTTAACATATAAAAGAGTTAAGAATAATGAAAGAAATAATCCGTAAAAGAGTAAAAAGCATTACTCCTAACCAAAACATAGACCTGATCATATTCTACAAAACCAAGAAGACTTCCGAACTCCTTATCAAAAATAGCCCGAAGCCGACGGAGAACCCTCTACAGCAGTCAAGCATTGTATACATGCACACTTGCCCCCACGAAGGATGTAACCTTCAATCTAAGTACATAGGTATGACGTCGACCAAGCTGACGAGGCATTTGACATGTCATCTTCAATCCGGTGCCCCTAGGAATCACATGAGACAAGCCCATGACATCACCCTAACAAGAGAAATGTTGAACAAAAATACCTGTATAATAGACAAAACCAAAGATGCAAGAAGATTACAAATTCTTGTAGCAATTCACATAAGAATAGAACAACCTACCATGAACACACAAATCACAGAACTATTTACTCTACCCACCATGAGAGTAAGGACGAGACCAGAACATAACGATGCCAACACAGAAGACACTGTTCACCATAACAGGCCAATTACACCTGATTAATCTTTGTATGTAGATAGGAGCTTCCTCGTATGGGCCAATAGGCCTTCTGCAGTTACCTTCTTTCTTATGTGCTTCATGCCCCATTTATTCCTTATGTATCCCCCAGGTTTTACCTTTATTGTCTTATCACCTGACCCAGTGCGGGTATGAATCAACCAGTTCTGTAAATTCTTTTCACTTGAGAATGAACCATGAAGGTTCAAAACGTTGCGCAAATTGTATAATAAGTGTAATACATTCTATAGTAATTCACTTTTTTCTTCACCTTGAAATTACGAAAATGAGTTTTGGAGAACTCCTCTTTCAGCTAAGCCCTGATGCTAAGAAAATAGTTAGAGGGATAGAAGCCCTAAATCAGAAGATAGTAAATACAGAATATGCGGTCGTATTCAATGAGACATGTTTAAAAGAAAAACCTGCTGCCAGTATACACCAATAAAAACAATAACAGTATGGTGGGAGAAGCAATGTTGGCGAGTAAGATGTTGGAGTGAGGGAGGGAGACTGGCTGGGAGTGGCTGCTCACACTCGCGGTGTTCTGAATGTGTTGATGGTGAATGTATATAGTGTGCGTGACAGTGTAGTGTGTAAATAGATTGTATATATATACATAAATTAGCATGATACATGGTAAATATGTGCAACATGTGTGTACACAAGTGTCATGCATGTAACATAGTGTCTTCGGACAGTATGGATGCTTTACTGCCATAATATAGTGTACGTGCTCATTATACATAGGATTAGTATGTAAAAACAAATAAAATGTATTTGGAACCGTGCGCAAAAAATGAACATAAATATATTCGCGGTAACTCGCACGCCCCGCCCCGGGCACCCTACTGGCCCTGGGAGCGTACGTCACGGGCAAATGGGAAATGATGACGTCACGAGCCAACTTACGGACCCCATAGCAGCCAAAGTACAATTTCAATTTTTTTTTTTGACATACCCATACTGAGGGAAGGGTTTTTGACACTTTAACACTTTCGCGCTCTCGGCGAAGGTCACTCAGCCAACCGTATGTGCGCGCGGCATTTTTATCACTTAAGCGTAAAAACAAAAATGTGGATACTCTTTTTACTTTTCTGACCTTAGTTTTCATGCTACGTATTTCATTTTGGTACCAACGTGTTCGCAATAAAATTCTCTAGAAGAACATTAGTAAAAAAAGTCACAAAAGCTATAGAGATACCAGCATGAAATAAATAACTACGAAGATGAGTCACCGTGAGCGCTCAACAGCAACAAAATGTTTTTACTCTTGGGATTATTATCACCTCTACAATTGTCCTACAGCCTTAATTTTGGTATCAATGGACTCCCAATAAAATTCCCAACACGATGATATGAATATAATCGTAGAATAATGGTCCCGGCCCACCCGCAAGAGTGTGGGAAGTGGGCGCACTGTTACCCGGTAACGGTGACTGGACGACACACGCGCGAAACGTTGCTTTGAAAGTTTATACTTATTTCACTGTTCTGATATTATTATTGTATGTATGTCATTCATTTTTGTGGCAATGTTTTCGCAATAGAATGTTCTATGAGCTAAATTATACTACACAAACTTGGACCAAATAGGTGTACTTACCAAGGGAAGGCTGGTTGTGGAACAGTAAGTTGAGCATTTGTTCTTCTCTCCACCTTCTTCAGGTTCTTCATTCCTGAAGTTGCTCAACAGATGGTTTGTAGGTGGAGTGAAGCTGTTGCGGGTGGTTACTTCTTCACCACCCAATACACCTGTTTCCGGTGGTAATTGGTGTAGCAGGGAACAACACAGAGTGCAACACCACAGGTCTTGCATCCATAGTTTGTGTCCTTCCTTTTACCGGACCGTGCGCATGCATGACACTTGAGACGTTTGGGCAGTCTGTAAATTTCATGTTTCAGTTTGTAGTTCATGCGATTTTCTGAATCAACAATAGGGCGGCCAGGTCCTCTCGCTGGAGGTGTAACAGGAGTTGCAGGAGAGTCAGATTCATCTGACAAAACAGTTTCGTCAACTGGCAGTGTGGCAGACATGTCGGGTTCAGATTCGTTGTCTGCTTCATCTTGAGGTGGTGTAGTGAACAAAGGCCGCCTCACACCAGATGGTCCGGGAGTTGGCATGGCGTCAGCATTGGCAGGAGCTGTGTCATCATTTATGTCTGGAGCGTGCCGCAAGTGTTGAGATGATGATGTTGTTTTAGGCCACTCCTCTGTGTCCCAGTGCAATAGGGCCCAGATTGCCACTTCGTGGAACTGTAGCAATGTTAGCTTTTTTCGATCAGTTGTGTTGTATTTGTACAAAACATAGGCATTATGCAATGCCATTTGCAGGAAATAAAAGGTAATCTTTTTGGTCCACTTGTGAGTTTTCCTGGTAAAATGGTAATATTTAACCATTTGATCGAAGTGGTCCACACCTTTCATGAACTTATTGTACTTGCAAATTGCAGTCGGTTTGTTCACTGTTACCTGTTGTATTCCACTTGTTCCGTCTCGGTTGCGAATTCGCTTCCTTTGCTGAACTCGCTGAGTGTCTGCATTGTGGATGTTGGTAATGATTGAAACCACTCGCTTGTCTTTCCACAGGAGAATGAAGGTATTATCTTTGCGGCGGTATACTGTGGTATCCAGTGGAAGTTTACCCTTGGCTAGAGCTTGCAATACCTTTGGGGTGCCACGTAGCATTCTAATTGTGCCACATGTGTACACCCCAAGTTCTCTCAATGTTTCTTGAGTGCTTGTAGAAGTGCTTGGGCCTTGACCTTGATCCATTTTTGATGAAGTAATTGGGTATAATCCACACGGAAACGGGTAAAAATGCTCGAGTTTGGCGCGCGAGGGGAGCGTGATCGACTCACGACACGTGACACGAAAACAATGGGCCCGTCACGTGACCGGGTAGGCCGACGCGCCAGGCGGCCTAGTGGTGAGAAAGAGAACTTCATGGCGCGTCGTTTGAAACAAACCCCAATGAAATCGGATTAAAATTGAATTTTATACAAATATTTTAAAAGTTGACATAACTTTATGTCCACTATGCGTTTACGTTAGACGAAACCGAATGCGCCGGCGCGTCCACATAGCGTGAAAGTGTTAAAAAAACAAAAGAATTTTTTCCAGATAATTTTGTTCCAGCGCACTGGGGGGGTGTCATATTTGGAGGCGGCACACTTAAAGGGTTAAGCAGAAATAAAATACTGTAGTACAACCAGATGGAATTTCATCTTGGATACCAAGACAATGCACTCATGCAATAAGCAGCCCATTCAAGATTATTTTCCAGAAAGTTACGAGCAGGAAAACTTGCAGACATATGGAAATTGGCAAATAGCAGTATCATAAACACATGTAGTAGCCAAATCACCAGAGAACGAAACTGTAGATAATGGGTGGATTATCTTTAAAGAAATGGCATAATGAACAAGCAATATGGTTTTCAACCTGGAAGGTCATATCTAACAAATTTACTCAACTTTTATGATAGAGCCGCAAAAATCATTCAGGAAATGGGTGAATGAGCAGAACGGCATTTACCTGGACCCAAAGAGAAATTATAAATTTTATTTTATTTATTTTGTTATTTTATTTATATATACCTGTACAAGAGTTTATATATACAAGAGACATTCTTCCAAAGCCACTAGCATCCATAGTGTTTCGGGCAGGTCTTTAATCTTAATTTTCCCCGGAAAACAATCTGCCAAATCGTTTAACAACCAGGTACCCATTCACTGATGGGTAAACAGAGGTGAACAGTTAAGGATTGGCGAACAGTCTATCTTCCTCGGCCAGGATATGAAACCAAGTCGAATCGATTGTGAAGCGTGCAGCGTGTACAATACAATAAAGGCTTTAGGAAAGAAAGTAGAAAATTTAGAAGAAAGAATTACAAAAGAACTCAGCATTAACACAAAGGAGCAAAAGTACAGTCTCTTTTGCCCCTCCAACATTAAATGCTTGGAGTGGCATATAGCTGGTAAGCTTCGAAAACAGCTTTCAGATCATCTGGATATTTGACAATCGCTGCTGTGACAAAAATTGCAGCTTTGTTGGATTTGCTCGAAGGCAAGAGCAACTGATTGTAAGACAAATAAGAGAATGTTTTGAATACAAGATGAATGTTGGAGGAAAAAAATATATATACAGTGGTACCTCGCATAACGATCGCCCCAAAAGACGAACATTTTGGGTAACGAACAGCTCGATCGGCGTCAAATTGTCCCGTATGGCGAACGCTGGTTTGAGTAACGTCAACACCACATGGTGGGGTCGCGCTGCTTCTTGCACATTCTTAGACGCCTCCAACGATGCACATAAATTATGTTGTTCTTGTTTAACCCTTAAAGTGCGCATCACTTCATATGAAGTGTAAATCGTTTTACCAGTCAACTGCGCTTCACTTCATATGAAGTGTATGGGTACCGCACATGATTTGAATGGCCCGCGGTGTAGCTGGGGGTCCCATACGCTGCCCAGGGGCTCTAGTAAACAGCGGCCATTTTGAAAAAAAATCCAGCTCACGATTCGATGGCATGGGAGGCCTCAGTTTAGCGAGAGTCACCATGGCGAGCGCACGGTCAAACGCCTCACGGGCACGCACCACTCAGTCCCTCACCCCAAAGCAAATAGCCCACGAATTATTCTCTGAAGGTGAAGAAAGTGTGTTTGACGATTCAGACAACGATGAGCATTATACACAGTTGTCGGGTGATTGTAGCAGCAGCAGTGAAAGTGAGAATGACCGCCATGCCATGGCGAGGCCTATACGCTCTCCCATGCCTCCTCGCCCATTTTCTACCCCAATTCTACCACGACCTCACAGTTCCTGTGGATATTTTCTGTTTGAGGGTGACGAGTCAGAGGGAGGCGACTCCTTTTCTGGGTTTAGTGACTCAGATCAAAGTTTTATTGAGCCTGTGGCTGGTACCAGTGGTGTAACTGGGCGAGAAATTGTCGCGTCAGCAGCATCTCGCCCGGCCAAGCGCCACCGCATGGCACCACATGAGGGACCAAGACCCTCGTGTTCACGTGCACCCACCTCACGTGCACCCACCTCACGTGCACCCACCTCACGTGCACGTAGCCGCCGTGCTTCTCGCAGACGGTATTCAGCTCCTGGTCGCCGGTATGCATCGCTTCCTCGCCGTCTTTCCTCTGCATCTCGCAGGACGCCTGGTGTACTTGAGTGGAGTGATGGTGACGATTTTATTCCTAATATTCCTCACTTTGACGATAAAGATGTAGGGATTACAAACCTTTTCCCTAATCAAGGTGAGGACATGGCTGAGATGGAATATTTTACAGCATTCTATGATGAACCACTCATGGAATACATTGTACACCAAACGAACCTGCATGCTGCTTACCTGATTGAGAGGGAAATCACAGAATTTTCACGACTGCAGCGTTGGAAAAATACCACAGTGGCGGAAATGTATGTGTTTTTGGCACTCTGTTTGTTGATGAAGCACTGTCACAAACATGCAATAAATGACTATTGGAGCAAGGACAAGACAATACCAACACCTTTATTCGGGAAATATATGTCACGAGACAGGTTTCAGATACTCCTCAGGTGTCTACATTTTGGAAGTGTTCAGGACCGAACACCTGATGATAGACTGTGGCGAGTGAGGCACTACATGAACGATGTTATTGGAAAATTCAGAGATTTTTACGTACCAGCACAGAAGCTGGTGGTTGATGAATCTCTCATACTTTTCAAGGGACGTGTTCCATTCAAACAGTACATTCCCTCAAAACGAAACCGATTTGGCCTGAAATTTTTTGTTCTTTGTGATTGTGAGACAGGATACGTGTTACACATGATTCTGTACTCGGCTAGTGATGTAGACATTCCCGGTAACGACGAACATGGATTCTCGGGGAGTGTAGTGAAGACCATCATGGCTCCGTGGATGAACAAGGGACACATTTTATACACAGATAATTACTATACAAGTCCCTTGCTAGCTCGGTTCTTGCTAGAAAATAGAACCGGATTGGTTGGTACAGTAAAGCCACAACGAAGGGAAATGCCTGTGTTTGACAACGACATTGCAGTTGGTGAGTGTCAGAGAAGGAAAAGTGATAACATTCTGTCAGTTCGGTGGAAAGACAAAAGAGAGGTGAACTTGTTGACAACAATTCATGATGGAACAATGGTGAACAGTGGGAAAGTGAGCCATAAAACAAACGCACCACTATATAAGCCAGACTGTGTTTTAGACTATAATATCAACATGCGGTTGATTGATAAATCAGACATGATGATTGGCACTGCAGAGTGTGTGCGGAAGACATGTAGGTGGACGAAAAAAGTGTTCTTCCATCTTGTGGACATGAGCATGCTGAACTGTTTCAACATGTACCTTGTGAGAACTGGACATAAGCCCACTTTCCGTGACTTTGTATTTGATGCTGCAATACAGTTATTAGGAAAGTTTGCAAAAGATGTCCCAGGTATTCAGCGGCCCATCATAAACCCACTGTTGCAGCATGCTGGTACTCCACGCCTCGCTCACACTGAAGGCTTCCTAGCACACAAACTTAAGTATTTGCCACCTGGTGTGAAGCGTGCAATAGCCCAACGTGATTGCTTGGTGTGTAAAACAACGACACGTAGAGACAAGAAACGGAAGTTTGTGCAAACATGGTGTGAAACGTGTGGTATCCCATTATGTGCTGTCGACTGCTTCAATGACTACCACAGTCTAGAAATCTTCTAAGTGTGCTTCAAAGTGTGTATAGCGTGTGCGAGTGTGTAAATATGTAAACATATAAGCAGATAGCGCGTGCGTGTGTGTAAATATATACAAATATAAGCAGAACATACAATATAATAGACTGTAATGACATATTATATTGCCGTAATTGAAAACATTTGTGTGCGCCTGTGTATACTCAAATATGCAACAATTATTGATACAAAATATGTTCAAACAGTATTTGAAACACAATTAGTGAAAAAAAATTAGATAAAATGCGCTTAGACATTGTAAATAAATAGCGCGAAAATATATTTGTGGCAACTCTGGCTGTTTGAGGACCGCGCGCAACATCTCCCGGGCGTGTACTGCATGAGCGAACATGCAGATTGTGACGTCATCACCGAGCTTCTCGGCTCTATTGCAACAAAAGTAAGTACAATAGAATTTTTTTTTTATTTTTCCCGTGATCAGTGAACAGAACTTAACAGATTAGCAAAAAAAAAAAAATTTTTTTTTTTTCAAAATGACATGCGCCTGTGTGGATAGCAGGATATTAGACCCCGAGCATGTTAAGGGTTAAAGATGCTAATGATGCTGGGATATAAAGGGGTGACTGCTGAGATGCTGCAAAGCATTGAGGTTTTTGTAGGAAAAAAGAAATGAAATGTCTGATATACAACAAATGTCAAAAAGGTTCGTTCGGTGTTCGGCAGGTAGGCTGCTCCATTATAACAATCTTTCTTTGTTTCAAATGTGTTCCATTTGTTTTGTATTTGTCAATTACGTCTCAATAATGGAGCAGCCTATCTTACAAATACACTCAACAAACCATTATGACATTTTCATTTCTTCAAATGTGTTCAATATTTATTTTTCATTTGTCTTATAGCAAAAGGTTCGTTCGGTGGTCGGCAGGTAGGCTGCTCCATGTTTCTTACATACAAAAAACGTAAATAATAAAAAAAAATGAAGAATTTTGAAAACCAGTACAAATGTCAAAAAGGTTCATTCGGTGGTCTACAGGTCGGCTGCTCCACGTTTCTTAAATAAAAAAAAAACGAAAAATAAAAGAACTGTTGAAACAATTTGAAAAATGGACAAATGCCATAAAGGTTTGTTCAGTGTTTGTCGGGTAGGCTGCTCCATTTTTGAGATGTAAGTGACAAATACAAAACAAATGGAACACATTTGAAACAAAGAAAGATTGTCATAATGGAGCAGCCTACCCAACAAACACTGAATGAACTTTTTGCTATAATGAATATGAAAGACTAGGGCTGCTGGCTGGGTTAGTACTGCATGAGCAACCATTTGTGGCACACGTGCCTCTGGCTCTCAAACACCTGTCCGACACGGTGTTGAAAGACTGCGCTCAGTCGGTGAAATTCAGACCCTATTGTTTGAAGAACATAAGGGTCATAACATTGGTGAAGCTAGGCACAATAAGGGCTTAACACAACGGTCGGATGCCAGTGATACAACACCTATGAGGATGATACAGCGAGCGTATCCAGTTGTAGCTCTGAGCCCCACCCTTGCCATCTCCAATTTATATAGATGAATCGTTTTCTGCGTTCAGTGATGATGCATCTGATACAAGTAGCATAGATGAACAGTGTTAGCGACTTCCATGGTGGTGTTGTCCATAGATATTTTCAAGAATACCTGAATCTCTTCCTGACTGATGGACACTCTTTCAGGCTAGCTGAATCTCTTCCTGACTGATGGACACTCTTTCAGGCTAGCTGAATCTCTTCCTGTGTGGGACCTTACAAAGCGATCTTTTCAAGTCTACCTTACAAATTGAGCTTTTCCTATAATCATTTCAATACTACCTTATGCTTTACAAGCTTGGCTACATACCACCTACAAGTACTAAAGCCAAGGGTGCACGCAAGTGCGTTATTTGCAAGCACACAGAAGGATGAAACAGGAAACGCAAATCTATCTGTAGCTGGTGCAAGGAGAGCAAAGTCGCGCTGTGTATCATGGACTACTTCGTTGACTATTACGCACCTCCAAAGTACTGAGTGTGTAATACAGTGTGTTACTGTGTAAATAGTATGTGAAACTGTACAGGTATTGCAATTTTAGTGAATTTTTACCATGTAATATTGTGACAATAAACATTTATTATGGACACATTACTGACATGTATCACAGTTCCATGGAAAATTATGAACATTCTACTGTATACATATTGTAAAGGTCACAAATATGCATCATATACGATAAAAGAAACAAATAAAACCGCATTGGAAATACATAGAAAAAATATTTGAAAATATATTTGTGGCTACACGCGGTGCTTGAATGACCTGCACGACCATATCTGGGAGCTTCACACACACACACACACGGGTGACCAGGCCCCTGATGACGTTACAGCGCACCTTGTCCACGCCCTCACAGCCAAAGTAAGAGTGGAATTTTGGTAATTATTTTTACATAGACATGTTCAGGGAAGGTAATTTATCATTTTACAAAGAAAAATAATATCTTGGGGAACATTTGATGTCATGCACACTGGGGGAATTTCACAATAAACACAGTGCATCACACTGGTTACATGGGGACATTTGTTTTGTATGACGTCCATTTCACATGACGAACATGGAACGGATTAAATTCGTTACTCAAGGTACCACTGTATATATATAAAGAGAGTATACACGTGGAAAATACTGGACGGCCAGGTTCCAAACCTACACAGTAAATAACAACATACCGGAGTGTATGATATAGAAGAAAATGCAGAATAGAACCAGTGAAGAGCAGGGGGTACCATAGGCACAATCAGAGAGCACTGTATAAACATCAGAGGTCCAAGGTTGTTCAACATCCTCCCAGCGAGTATAAGAGATATTGCCAGAACAACAGTGGACATCTTCAGGAGAAAACTAGATTATTTTCTCCAAGGAGTGCCGGACCAACCAGGCTGTGGTGGATATGTGGGCCTGCTGGCCACTCCAAGCAATAGCCTGGTGGACCAAGCTCTCATAAGTCAAGCCTGGCCTCGGGCCGGGCTTGGGGAGTAGAAAAACCCCATCAAGCAGGTATCAAGGAGAATAAACCTTAGCCTATATGAAAAATATTAACCATAAAAATTAGAGTGAATGAGAGGACAGGGAGAAAAAAAATTTAATAAAATTATTTTGGAAAGCAAAGGCCCCCCTTCTTCTAGAAAGAAGAAAGAAGTACAGCAACGAGACTTACTGAATAAGTAAACGGAAATGTTTAACCTCAGCACTGCTCACCTGTAAAATGTCAACAACCATCACATGTCAAATTTTAAAATGTGTGTGCTATAAAAATAATAAATAAAATAATAAATAGTAATAATCATAATAAAAAAAAAGTTATTCTGACATTTTTGTTTTGTTTTGACATTAATTAACAGCCATGAAGCATGAAAATCCAAGTCAAATTCTCTATCTCGTGTGGTTTAGCTGTATTCCCTCAGGGAGAAAATCATTCATCATCTTTCAGTGAACAACCTTGTAATTGGCAAAATATTAGAATGGATAAAACAATGGTTGAAAGAAAGAAAATGTCACATATGAAAAAGATGACACGAAGCTGTGACTTGTATTTTTATCTATATCTGATATGAGAATAAGGAAAAGCAGTGGTGCAAGGACTGTGCCCTGAGGTACAAAGCTTTTCACTGCACTTGCATTTAATTTTATTTAATTGACCGTTCTCTGCATTCTGTTTGGCAGAAAATACATTATTCATCGCCCAGTTTTACCTGTTATTCCTGTTCTCATTTTGTGGGCTATCACTCATGGTCACATTTATCAACGATGCCATAGCAAAGCCTGTGTATACCACATGTGCATTTTGTTTTTCTTCTAATGCATCATTGATTTTGTCGTAGTGGTCAAGTAGCTACAAAAAGCATGATCTTCCCGCTCTAAATCCATGTTGGGCTAGGTTGTGGAGTTCATTATTCTCCCAAAAACTGGGGAGCTGACTCTTGGTCACTTCCAAAATATTTAGTTATATGGAACATTAGTGAGATTATTTTATAATTCTTGGCCAATGCTTTGCTCCCTCTCTTGTGTAGGAGAACTATCTGCACTTCTGGTATATCCCCAGTGCCCAAGCTTTTTCTCCGCAAAATTGCTTCAGTCTAAGTGCTTGTGCTACTGGCCCTTTGCACTTCTTTATATATACTGTACTGGGTTCCAGGAGTCTGAACCCAGGGCTCAGTTGGTCAGCCAGAGGCTTAGGGCCCCATGCTGTCAATTTTTCTTCCAAGATCTGCAGAGTTCATGTTGATAGGGAGCTTGATGACTGAGTGAACATTGCTCGGGATTCGTAGTCCAAAGGTTCCGTGTTCGATCCCTGGCAGAGGTGGAAACAAATGGGCAGTTTCTTTCAACCTGATGCTCTTGTTCATCCAGCAGAGAGAACTCTATCAACATCAGAGGCCCAAGACTGTTCAACACGCTTCCACTACACATAAGGGGCATAACTGGTCGACCCCTCACAGTGTTCAAGTGAGAACTTGATAAACACCTCCAAAGGATACCTGATCAACCAGGCTGTGATTCATACATGCAAGCAACTGCGTCCAACAGCCTGGTTGACCAGTCCAGCAACCAGGAGGCCTGGTCAAGGACTGGGCCAGGGGGATGTTGATCCTTGCATTCATGGGGAGCAACAAAACCCACAAGTTTCCCACAAAGCTCATTTGTTTAATTTTTGTTTGTACATTTTATTAAATTATTAAATGGTGGTTGGGTAGGTGACTGTTGCCAGGATCAGGTTGGGTTACCACTACCTGTGGCAGGTGGCTACAGGTGACAGATCTCCCAATCCTGAGCACTCCAGGAGCAAACTCTGTGAGCAGAAACTGCGGCATAATCTCCCACACTACATCACCGAATGACCAGTTATCAGACCATTCAGACCCGTTGGCATGAGGTACCTAGAGCTTTGTAATTACTTTATTAACTCTTGTGTCCTTGAGGATATCCTCATAATGTACCCCCAAAGATCAGGGATGCTAAGGCCTGAAATCCTCTCTAGATAACCACCCTGTGTGATGGGGATTTTTAGCATCATGTAGCTAGTTCTTGACAAACACTGTACTCCCCTTCACATAGTCTAGGGCAGCTGCACAAATGCAGATGTATCTAAATGTGTTAATTAACAAAACAAAATTGACAAAGCATTCACAAACGCTTTTATGAAGTAACTTATAGCCACTTGTGAGAAACTACTAACTTTTCACGTGAGCAATCTGAAAATTATTTCAACACCGAGCATTTCATTTTACCTAATAATTAAGAACATGGGAACTGTACAAGTCATCCCCCCTTTCAAACTCTGCTTGAAACCAAAATAACCCAACAAACACTTGCGTAGCACAACCCATCCTAAATTAACCTAGACTTGCTACTACATTTTGAAAATAAAGAAATACAAAATAAACTAATAAAAATAAAAAACTATAATATTAAAACTAATAATACAAATCAGGATAAAAACTATTATAATAATAAAACTAATAATTAAAATCAAAATAAAACTATTATAATAGTAAAAAGAATCAGGATAAAACTATTATAATACTAAAAATCAGGATAAAAACTATTATAATAAAACCAATAATAAAAATCCAACCTGAGTCGAGCCCATAGGCCTAACCTTTGTCCAGGGATCTTTCTCATTACATACCACCCAACTTTTCCTACGAGAATAACTATAATTTACAAGATAAACATAGGGGCATGATGACATCTATTTTATGTACAGATAGGCCTATTTTTATATATATATTTTTTGTTTACAATACCACTAATCGGCCCAACAATGAACGTTGAATATGTCGAGCTTCTATGAACTAGCTATCCTAGACAAAATATACTGCTACCCTATTCTATATGAAAGATTACACAATGTAGATCAAAAACTACATCTAACCATCTCACAGGATGGTTAGTCATAAGGCGGTGTGCAGGACAAACATATAAATTGTGACACTAGCTCTCCACACATGTCAGTTGCTTAATTTAGAACCTGTACTTGAGGTCGATCTCGAACCCATTGTTGATGTGACGACTTATATTGAATTTTGTAACTAGCTCATCAAGATTGTAACTTGCTTAGCTAAATGAATTGTGGGGTTCAGTCCCTGAGCCCATTATGTGCCTCTGTAACCCTTTCCACTACCGCCCACAAGATGGGTATGGGGTGCATAATAAATAACCTAAACTAAAACTAACTAAAGGGAACAAATACCTGCCTCAATACAAAGATAAATTAACTTTGACAAAATAATAACTTTACAATTTTAGTAAGAGCAAAGCACTTTATCATAAAAATATTATATTATTTTTACCAGTTTCTATAAGATTCAACTCAAATAATTTTTTGTTGTTGTTGTTGTTTTTAAACAAGCTTAGGTATACATAGCAATGTGCTGCTTCCATGAAGGACCACACAGTGTAGATCAAAAACCAGCAACAAGCTCATCCAACATCCCCATCTCACAGGACGACCAGTCATACATGGAATCAGGAGAGAACATGAAATGCAAGGCTGATCTATTAGCCTACACTAGCAAAATCTGGGTACAGCACAAGAATATCTTCCAATACTCCTGAGTGTATTAAGTAATTACAAAGCTCAAAGTACCTCATACTATTTGGTCTAAAGTCATTTATTATATTTATTTATTTATATATATACAGGAAGATACATTGGGTTTATGAGAAGCATTGATGCTTTTACAGTCTTGAAAAGCCACTAGCACGCATAGCATTTCGGGTAGGTCTTTACTCTAACAGATAATTTAACAGGAAGTAGATATTTCTAGCAAAATTGAAAATCAAAACTTATAACAGGGCAACCACAGATATAGTGTTGGAGAGTATGCCCCAACTCTTGTTCACATAGTTTACAATTGGAATGTCCACCATTCAGGGGATTCATTACCTGCAGCCACCTGCTATAGATATCTATATCCCTTGAGGTTACCTTGAGGTGCTTCCGGGCCTAATTCTCCACGGTGTAGTGGTAAGACACTCACCTGGTGTTTCGAAGCGCTTTGGCCTGGGTTCGTATCCTGGTCGGGAGAGGATTTACTGGGCGCCAATCCTTAACTGTAGCGTCTGTTTACCCAACAGTAAAATGGGTACCTGGTTGTTAAACTATTTGGTGGGTCGTATTCCGGGGATAAAAATTAGGATTAAGGACCTGCCCAAAACGCCATGCATGCTATAGTGGCTGTACAAGAATGTAACAACTCCTGTATATATATAAATAAATAATTCTGGCAATTACAATGTCACACTGTTTATCACACATGTGATAAACCTGAAATTGAGCTGAATATGGGCATTCCAATCGCTGCTGTAAAAACCACAAAATATACTTAAGGCCTATTTTTATACTGAAGATCTACTTTTAAACTAAAGGCCTACTAAAATATATTTTTTAGGCCTACCTGCTGGGTGGTTCCAAAAAGGCTGAAATTTCTCTGGGACAAACTTGTCAGCCGTCCTGATCACAGCTCTGTACAGTCTTGACATGGTCGAACTTTGACCTTAATCCTCTTTAAAAAATCACACTGAACTGATATTATCCGGGCTAGTAGGCCGTAATATGAGAGAGGTGTAGAGGTCACAACCAGCTGGAGAGGTCACAACCAGCTGGGGAGGTCACGGCCAGCTAGGGAGGTCACGGCCAGCTGGGAACGTCGCAGTAGCTGGGGAGGTCACAGCCAGCTGAGGAGTTCACAGCCAGCTAGAGAGGTCACAGCAGCTGGACAGGACACAGCAGCTGGCACAGCAACTCAGTGCCACTTTAAGTGTTGTGGTCGGTGGCACCATCTACCGGCGGCCTTGAACACCATCTTCCTGCCATAGAAAATGGTCTGATACTAGCTCTAACTTGTGTATTTACCCAAAGGGTCCACTACTACTACTAATACTACTAATAATAGTAATGTTAATTGATATACATATTATTTGTGACACTGGCTCTCCACCTATGCCAGTTGCTTAATTTAGAAACTGTACTTGTGGTCGGTCTCGAGCCCATTAATGATGTGACGGTGCATTGAATTTTGTAACTAGCTCATCAAGATTGTAACTTGTTTAGTTCAATGAATTGTGGGGTTCAGTCCCTGAGCCCATTATGTGTCTCTGTAACCGTTCCCACTACCACCCACAAGATGGGTATGGGGTGCATAATAAACAAACTAAACTAACTTGCAAGAATAAGGTACAATAGGTTGCTAAGATTACATATAAGATTGGTATGTTTTAAATTTATTTATTTATTTATTTATTTATTTATTTATTTATTTATATACAAGAAGGTTCAGATTGAGTACATAAAGATTGGGAGATTGCACTGTATCTATTGCTACCCAATTTTAAAGCAAAAGGTAAAAAACTATGAAGATGAAATTAGGTACTTTTTAGTATTGTTTTTGAATGACGCAAAAGTTGGACAGCTTTTCAATTCAATAGGGAGTGAGTTCCATAGACTGGGTCCCTTTATTTATTTATTTATTTATTTATTTATTTATTTATTTATATATATACAAGAAGGTACATTGGGTTTGTGAAAATACATTGAATAGTACAGTATTTACAATCTTGTAAAGCCACTAGTACGCGCAGCGTTTCGGGCAGGTCCTTAATCTAACAGATAATTTTAAGTAGGTAATTTCTATCAGAATTGATAAATGAAAACAAATACATTGCAAGAGAAAAATGAGATGAGAGAGCTTAGTAAGTATATTAAAGCACATTGTTATATTAAAGCTCTGATTGATTACATTGACAGCTTCCTATGCTTACAAAACAAGTCACAACAAAAAGGCTTAACAATCCCTGGCTTACAAAGGGAATACTTAAATCCATTAATAAAAAACATGACCTTGAGAAGAAGTATAGGTTAGGAATTGTCTCCAAAGAATTCTCAAAGAATTACTCGTTATTGCTATCTAAGATAATTAGACGAGCCAAAACTAAATACTACGAAGATAAATTTACCCAAATAAAGAGCAACATTAAAAAAACTTGAAGCACAATTTCACAAATATTGGGATCAAAGAAAACTTTAAATAACAAACCAACACTCCTGTCCAATAACGATGGTCAGCTTTCAGCCTCAGATTCTGCTATTGAGTTCAATAGGTTCTTCTCTTCCATTGGGTCATCCCTTGCAAATGATATTCCATCTTCCAGTACTGACGTTAAGGACTATCTTACAGGTAACTATCCACAGTCTCTGTACCTAAAGCCTATTAATTCCACTGACGTCAATGAGATAATCCTTTCCCTTAAAACCAAGTCTAGTGCCCTTGAGGAGATTCCAACTTTAATTTACAAAAAAACCTTCAGATCTTTAGCCCCTGCTATTGCATTGCTCTTCAACAAGTCACTTGAACTCCAAACCTTTCCAGATATTCTAAAAAAAAACGAGAGTAACGCCTGTCCACAAATGTGGTGATCTTACAGATGTTAACAACTACAGACCTATATCAATCCTGCCAAACTTGTCAAAATTTTTTGAAAAACTAATCTACAAGCAGCTTTACTCTTACCTAGCCAAACACAATATACTTAGCCCTTGCCAATATGGCTTCAGACCCAAAAAAAGCACTAACGATGCACTTATTAGTATGCTTAACTCGATTCATACAGCTCTTGATAAAAATGAGTTCCCTGTTGGGTTATTTGTGGACCTGCGTAAGGCTTTTGACACTGTCAACCACCAAAACCTTCTTCTTAAATTACATCATTATGGAGTCAGAGGACACTCCCTGCAATACCTCAAATCCTACCTTACTAACAGGCTCCAGTATGTTTCTGTGAATAATTCAATTTCTCCCACCCTACCCATCAACATTGGTGTTCCTCAGGGCAGCATACTTGGCCCTCTCCTCTTTCTCATCTACATTAATGACCTTCCAAATGCCTCCCAACACCTCAAAGCAATTCTATTTGCTGACGACACAACCTTCATTTACTCCAGTCCTGACCCTCTTGCTCTAAATGCCACAGTAAACACTGAGCTAAATAAAGTCTATCTTTGGCTAACTGCCAACAAACTCACCCTTAACACTGACAAAACTTCCTATATTCTGTTTGGCAATAAATCCTCTAATCAAATAAATCTCAAAATAAACAATACCCAAATTTGTAACAAATTAGATGGCAAATTCCTTGGCATTCTCATTGACCACAAGCTGAATTTCCAGGGACACATTCTAAATATATCAAAAAAAGTTTCAAAAACTGTTGGCATTCTTTCTAAGATCAGATATTATGTACCCCGCCCTGCCCTGGTGACTCTCTATTACTCCCTCATCTATCCATATCTCAACTATGGTATTTGTGCTTGGGGTTCTACTACCTAAAATCATTTACGTCCTCTAATTACTCAACACAAAGCTGCTATTAGGACGATATCCAACTCTGGCCCCAGACATCACTCGGAACCCCTACTCAAATCTCTGAATATGTTAGACATTAAGTCACTGCACATTCTCTCATGTGTATTATACATATATAAAACGCTAAACTGTAATGCGAATCCTGACCTCAAAAGCTTCATAGAAGGTTGTAACAGAACCCACGAGCACCACACCAGAAATAAATACAGTTTTGATATTCCTAGAGTACGACTTAATCAAACTAGAAATGCTCTACAAATCAAGGGACCCAGATTGTGGAATGACCTTCCCAACCATGTTAAAGACTGTACCTCCTGTACGGTGGATAGAGGAGTACCTAAGCAACAGGAGACAACGAGCACTGTATGGGGTGTGGAGTATGCGGCCCCAGCATGGAGCCCGTACCTTGTCAAGCACAAGACGAAGCTGGAAAAAGTCCAGAGGTATGCTACTAGACTAGTCCCAGAACTAAGAGGCATGAGTTATGAGGAAAGGCTGCGGGAACTGCACCTTACGACACTGGAAGACAGAAGAGTAAGGGGGGACATGATCACAACCTACAAAATCCTCAGGGGAATCGACCGGATAAACAAGGATGAACTATTCAACACTGGAGGGACGCGAACAAGGGGACACAGGTGGAAACTGAGTACCCAAATGAGCCATAGAGACATTAGAAAGAACTTTTTCAGTGTCAGAGTAGTTAGTAAATGGAATGCACTAGGAAGTGATGTGGTGGAGGCTGACTCCATACACAGTTTCAAATGTAGATATGATAGAGCCCAGTAGGCTCAGGAATCTGTACACCTGTTGATTGACGGTTGAGAGGCGGGACCAAAGAGCCAAAGCTCAACCCCCGCAAGCACAATTAGGTGAGTACTGGTTCCAACGAGTTCGCAACAGCATCAACCCCAGCCCTCGATAGATGCACCCCATCATGAGCATACATTTCACTTCCATAGAAGTATTCCCAGTTGTCTTTGAAAGATATTGCATTTGATTTGCAATATCTTTCAACCCGACAACTGACTCCAAGTGCCTCGACATTCCCATCGCTCTTTCTTGGAAGAATGCCACATATGATCGAGATTCCTCCCTTGCTTCTAACTAATTCTATGGCTGTTTTATACTTCTGAATCAGTTCCTCACTCCTAACTCGATCATTTCCTCCCGCGCTAATGCAAATAATGGGATTGTTCCCATTTCAGTCATAATATCATTCATGTTGTTTATATCACCAATACCAGCTCCCGGATAGCAAACCATTAACCTGTTCCCCCTATCACAAAACGTTCTATCCAAATACCTTACCTGGGAATCTCCCACAACTAAAATTCGCTTAGGTAATTCCTTTAATCTCTGAGGGTACCTCTCTTACTCTATTTACTCCTACATAAATAAATAAATAACTAAATAAATAAATAAATAAATAAATAAATATGGGGGAAGTTGGTAGTACAAGATACAGTGCGAGTTTGAAGCACAAGGTAGGAAACTATGAGGATGAAATTAGGTGCTTTTTGGTTTTACTTTTGAACAGGGGGTTGGCTTGGACAATAGTTTAATTCATCAGAGAGCATGGAGTGTTTGCACAGCTTTAGTCTGACTCTGGGGATATCAAAGAGATATTTATTTCTGGTGTGGTGCTCATGGGGTTATTACACCTATGAAGTTTTGGTTTAAGATTAACATTTTGGAATAAGGTTTTTGAGCACATACCACAGTGGTCCAGTCTGACACCACTCACCACAAGGAGCAGTGTAGTCACAATGCGTCCCAAACGTCTTAAGGCCAGAGCTACTCTACTTGACGGTCATGCTATCGGGAGAAGCAATATTTTAAACCGTGACCGTGGCAGTGAATACCTTCTCGTGGTACGAGTCCCTACTCTCTTGTCTCCAGGATGTCGGTGAGACGTTAGCTGAGATGTGTGCTAAAATCTCCGTCAACGTGGCGAACCTTGCTCCTATGGTGCAGGTGGGTCCTGGACCACACGAGCTTGGGTCCTGTTGTCCATCTTGGAAGCAAAAACGGATGTTTGGAGTGAATGCGTCCCCACAAGAAGCTGACTAACTCCTGAGTACTTACTTACTGATAGGTGAATAGGCGCATTCGGTTAAAGGAAATGTACCATGTCCATGCTGGCATGTCTGTTCTGCCCAGGTTTAATGAAATAAAACTGGTTATATGTTTTGGTATAAAAACTTATTTACTAAAATACTTGTGCATAAATACAATACATAAAAAGACATTTTAACTAAGTAATCATATAGAGAAAACTACAGTACCACGTATGAAGCAATAATAATCACATATAATTTGAAAACTGCAAAAGCAATTTCCGTAGTTCACAACTGTCAATGTCTACATCAGTGCTGTCGATATAGTCTATGTCAATGTTCCTGGCGGTGCTGTCGTTCTCTCTCGTGATCCCATAGTCGTTAATACTGTCGCTATTGACATCACTCTCGCTACAGCTAACTCCAATGGTAGATTTCTTCCAAGCAATAATGTCGGCCTGGAGGTCTGGCAGGCGACTGTAGGAGCCGTGGTCCAGAGGGCTTCGCGTGAAGGGGTCGGACGGGTGGGACGTCAGCAGCAGGGTGACCAGCGTCGACTCGTCCACCACCATCTTGGACGAGTGTAACAGCACCGGCGCCTCCATCACTGCATGCGTCACGCTGTCTAGGAACCTCTCCGGGCACTCCTCCGTCGACTCCTCAATGGGAGTGGGAAAGTAACTAAAACAGAATCCAGTCTCTGCTACCTTTTCGTTGAATGAAAACAAAAGTTGAGAGTGATTCAGGCTCAGGACTCGAGAAACAGGAGTTGGTAATGCCTTGTAAACTCTGTCCAAAACGGTTGATGGCCATAAGTAGCTGGCATTCTCATTTTGTAATGTCGAGCTCACAGTAACCAGAGAAGAGGTTATACATACAATGGAAGCTGCAGCGGCCTCAGCCAGGCCAGGAACCACAAAAGCCACCATTGTGGATGGTGTAGTAACCATCATCTCATATAAATAACAAATGCTATCGAACGACGACACTGTGCGAAGAGTATCCGAGGAACTTGAAAGACGTCTCGATCGTAATGCTTCGGACATTCGCCCCAACAACTGCACAATGTGGTTGAAGAAGGAGGATTCTGGTCCAATCTTCAGATGCCTCACCTGTTGCACGGCTGCAGCTGCAACAGCATGTAAGTAACCATGTGTGTTAAGGTCTTCAAATACCTTGAAGAAACAATATTCAATGCTCGTGGGTGATTCGTTATTGAGGTGACTCACCTCCATGTATAGACTCGTGGCTACAAATCCTTCAACAACTTGCATGCCGCAGTTGGCCTCTTGCAAGTACTTCTCTGGACACATGGCAATAAAGCGAATCATTTCCAGTCGCAGATACGGGTTGGGACACAATTTCTGATCAGAATACATCTTCAGAATCCACGATTTCAAGAAATCAGAATATAATAGGACTGAATCCCTGTAGTTCTCTGGCTGCCAGTGTCTGACAAGCTTTATCATGGTCCAGAGAACGTCCTCCCAACGACCTGTCATCTTCATCAAGCTCGTACCCATACATGAGGCTATTGTTTGTGCCCAAAACATTCCAAGACGCGCCTTCTTAACGTATAAATCCTTTATAAAATCTGCATCATCGTCAAGCACTTGCTCAGCCTCTTTCATAGTTTTAAATATATATTCAGGAGAGATTTTGGTGGGGTTGATCTGCGATGCGGCAATGAGAAATGCATGACGTCTAGAACTGAAATCTTCGAAAATGTCCATTCTGGATTAATAGATGCTCCCAAGAGGAATCAGCGTCGCGAATGAGTCAAACAAGACAAGCTATTAAGATAGCAATGAGGGGAGAATCTGTAATGATGATGTGATGGGATGAGAGAATCTAACTTCAGGGCATTATATGGTATTCATGGAAGGAGGTGAGGTGAAATTATTCATTTAGATTCGTTTCTTCTTTGAAAGAACATACGAACGTAAGAACCCAAGAACCAAGCTAACTGCAGAAGGCCTATTGGCCCAAACGAGGCAGCTCCTATTTATAACCATCCAATCCCACTCATATACATGTCAAATCCACGTTTAAAACAATCAAGAGACCCCACCTCCACCAAGTTACCCGACAATTGGTTCCACAAATCAACAACCCGGTCGAGGAGGGAGGGGAGGTCGGCCGAGCGGACAGCACACTGGGCTTGTGATCCTGGGTTCGATCCCAGGCACCGGCGAGAAACAATGGGCAGAGTTTCTTTCACCCTATGCCCCTGTTACCTAGCAGTAAAATAGGTACCTGAGTGTTAGTCAGCTGTCACGGGCTGCTTCCTGGGGGTGCAGGCCTGGTCGAGGACCGGGCCGCGGGGACACTAAAAAGCCCCGAAATCATCTCAAGATAACCCTGTTACCGAACCAGTATTTACCCAAGTCTTTCCTAAATCTAAACTTATCCAATTTATACCCATTGTTTCTGTTCTGTCTTGTGTTGATACTTTTAATACCCTATTAATATCCCCCTTTGTTATGTCCATTCATCCACTTGTAAACCTCTATCATGTCACTTTCAACTCTTTGCCTTTCCAGTGAATGCAAGTTAAGCTTTGTTAATCTTTCTTCATATGAAAGATTTCTAATTTGGGGAATTAAGTTAGTCATCCTACGCTGGACACGTTCAAGTGAATTTATATCCATTCTATAATATGGCGACCAAAACTGAACTGCATAATCTAAATGGGGCCTATCCAGAGCAAGATATAGCTGAAGAACAACACCAGGTGTCTTGTTACTAATGCTTCGATTAATAAATCCCAGTGTCCTATTGACATTATTATGAACATTCAGGCATTGATCCTTTTGTTTTAAATTAAGAACATAAGAACATAAGAACAAAGGCAACTGTAGAAGGCCTGTTGGCCCATACGAGGCAGCTCCTATTCTATAACCACCCAATCCCACTCATATACTTGTCCAACCCGTGCTTGAAACAATCGAGGGACCCCACCTCCACAATGTTACGCGGCAATTGGTTCCACAAATCAACAACCCTGTTACTGAACCAGTATTTACCCAAGTCTTTCCTAAATCTAAACTTATCTAATTTATACCCATTGTTTCGTGTTCTGTCTTGTGTTGATACTTTTAATACCATATTAATATCCCCTTTGTTATGTCCATTCACCCACTTGTAAACCTCTATCATGTCACCCCTAACTCTTCGCCTTTCCAGTGAATGCAACTTAAGCTTTGTTAATCTTTCTTCATATGAAAGATTTCTAATTTGGGGAATTAAGTTAGTCATCCTACGCTGGACACGTTCAAGTGAATTTATATCCATTCTATAATATGGCGACCAAAACTGAACTGCATAATCTACATGGGGCCTAACTAGAGCAAGATATAGCTTGAGAACCACACCAGGTGTCTTGTTACTAACGCTGCGATTAATAAATCCAAGTGTCCGATTTGCCTTATTACGAACATTTATGCATTGATCCTTTTGTTTTAAATTCTTGCTAATCATAACTCCCAGATCCCTTTCGCAATTCGACTTCGTAATCTCAACACCATCTAGCTCGTATCTTGTAACCCTATCGTCATTACCTAACCTCAGAACTTTACATTTATCAGCATTAAACTGTATCTGCCAATCCTTCGACCATTTCAAAACCCTATCTAGATCAACTTGAAGTGATAGTGAGTCCTCCTCCAAATTAATTTCCCTACCGATTTTCGTATCATCGTATTGAATGTAGAAAATAGAGAACTATTAGCTGAATATCAAATATATGGATTTAAACTATTTCACACAGATAGATATATTAGACGAGGAGGTGGAGTAGCCATATATGTTAGGGACAATTTGAAATGTAGTCTCAAAGAGGGAATCAAAACAGAGCCACACACAGAAACTATTTGGATTGAATTAAACGAAAATGCTAATAATATTATAATAGGAGTAATATATAGGCCACCAAATTTAGACAGAATGGAAGCAAAGCATCTATGGGATGAAATATCTAGAGCATCTAGATCTAACAGTATTTATGTAATGGGTGACTTTAATTTTAGCGGAATAAACTGGTTGAACAAAACAGGGAATAGTGAAGCAGAAGATTTTCTAGAATTAATTGACGATTGCTTTCTTACGCAACACATTAAGGAACCAACACGGGAAAATAATATTTTAGATTTAGTGTTAACTAACAGGGAAACGCAAATTAATGACATCGAAATAGGGAGTGAGCTAGGGAGCAGTGATCACAAAGAAATCAGATTTAGCATAGAATGGAATAGACCAGTAGGAGAAAATTCTGTTAAAGTGCCAGATTTTCGAAAAGCTGATTTTAATAGCCTAAGAAATTTTTTGGGTCAAATTGATTGGAAAGTCTTGGGTATGGGGTGTGGGCCGGTCTTGGAGCGAGACATGAACCCAGCGATAGGTGACTTAAATGGGGATTTCGATGTGGATTCAATATATAACTTATTTAAGAATATTCTAAACAAAGCACAGGAACGTAGTATACCATACAAATTGAATAGATCGAATACTAATGACCCAAAGTGGATAACAAAGAATTTGAAGAACCTTATAGGTAAAAAGAGAGCTTGGTACAAAAGAATTAAAAATGGGGAGGTCACTTTAGAACAGGAATTCGTACAACTGGTTAGAAATGTTAAAAAAGAGATAAGGAAAGCCAAAAGAAACTATGAAGTTCGCATAGCAGGGCAAGCAAAGACAAATCCTAAAGGGTTTTTTCAGTTATATCGTACTAAGACTAGGGAAAGGATAGGTCCATTCACTTGAACGTGTCCAGCGTAGGATGACTAAGTTAATTCCCCAAATTAGAAATCTTTCATATGAAGAAAGATTAACAAAGCTTAAGTTGCATTCACTGGAAAGGCGAAGAGTTAGGGGTGACATGATAGAGGTTTACAAGTGGATGAATGGACATAACCGGGGGGATATTAATAGGGTATTAAAAGTATCAACACAGGACAGAACACGAAACAATGGGTATAAATTGGATAAGTTTAGATTTAGGAAAGACTTGGGTAAATACTGGTTCAGTAACAGGGTTGTTGATTTGTGGAACCAATTGCCGCGTAACGTGCTGGAGGTGGGGTCCCTCGATTGTTTCAAGAACGAGTTGGACAAGTATATGAGTGGGATTGGGTGGTTATAGAATAGGAGCTGCCTCGTATGGGCCAACAGGCCTTCTGCAGTTGCCTTTGTTCTTATGTTCTTATGTTCTATATCTTGCTCTAGTTAGGCCCCATTTAGATTATGCAGTTCAGTTTTGGTCGCCATATTATAGAATGGATATAAATTCACTTGAACGTGTCCAGCGTAGGATGACTAAGTTAATTCCCCAAATTAGAAATCTTTCATATGAAGAAAGATTAACAAAGCTTAAGTTGCATTCACTGGAAAGGCGAAGAGTTAGGGGTGACATGATAGAGGTTTACAAGTGGATGAATGGACATAACCGGGGGGATATTAATAGGGTATTAAAAGTATCAACACAGGACAGAACACGAAACAATGGGTATAAATTGGATAAGTTTAGATTTAGGAAAGACTTGGGTAAATACTGGTTCAGTAACAGGGTTGTTGATTTGTGGAACCAATTGCCGCGTAACATTGTGGAGGTGGGGTCCCTCGATTGTTTCAAGCACGGGTTGGACAAGTATATGAGTGGGATTGGGTGGTTATAGAATAGGAGCTGCCTCGTATGGGCCAATAGGCCTTCTGCAGTTACCTTTGTTCTTATGTTCTTATGTTCTTATTAAAAACTGAGACAGGTCAAATAACAGATAGTGATGAAGAGATGAGTAGTATTTTTAATAAATATTTTGTATCTGTATTTACTAAAGAGGAACTTAACAATATGCCTTCAGCCGAACAAGTCTATGTGGGTGGGGACGAGGACAGGTTGACGAGTTTAGCAGTTACCAGGGAGGATGTTCTTAAACAAATAGTAAAACTCAAACCAAACAAATCCCCAGGGCCGGATGAAGTGTTTGCCAGGGTGCTTAAAGAATGCAAAGAGGAGCTTTGTGACCCACTGTCAACCATATTTAATAAATCAATAGAGTCAGGCAGAGTGCCAGAGTTTTGGAAAGTTGCTAATGTGATACCAGTTTTTAAGAAAGGAGATAGATCACTTGCGTCTAACTATCGACCAATTAGCCTAACGTCTATTGTGGGAAAGTTACTCGAATCTATAATAGCAAATAAAATTCGTCTTCATCTTGAAAAACATAAATTAATAATTGAGTCGCAACATGGTTTTATAAATGGCCGTTCATGTTTAACAAATTTGTTATCTTTTTATTCTAGCATTGTTGAGGCAGTTGATAGTGGTAAGGATTGCGATGTTGTATACCTTGACTTTAGCAAAGCTTTTGATACAGTGCCACATGAAAGACTGATTAAAAAGATAGAGTCTCATGGTATTGGGGGTGCTATATTAAGCTGGATTAGGGCATGGCTATACCAAAGGAAACAGAGAGTTAGTATAAATGGAATCAAGTCAGAGTGGGAAAATGTTGTAAGTGGAGTGCCTCAAGGCTCTGTCCTGGGACCTCTGTTGTTTATAATATATATAAATGATTTAGATTCAGGTTTGAGTAGCAACATTTGCAAATTTGCCGATGATACGAAAATCGGTAGGGAAATTAATTCGGAGGAGGACTCACTATCACTTCAAGTTGATCTAGATAGGGTTTTGAAATGGTCAAAGGATTGGCAGATGCAGTTTAATGCTGATAAATGTTAAGTTCTGAGGTTAGGTAATGATGATAGAGTTACAAGATACGAGCTAGATGGTGTTGTGATTGCGAAGTCGGATTGCGAAAGGGATCTGGGAGTTATGATTAGTAAGAATTTAAAACAAAAGGATCAATGCATAAATGTTCGTAATAAGGCAAATCGGACACTTGGATTTATTAATCGCAGCGTTAGTAACAAGACACCTGTTGTGGTTCTCAAGCTATATCTTGCTCTAGTTAGGCCCCATTTAGATTATGCAGTTCAGTTTTGGTCGCCATATTATAGAATGGATATAAATTCACTTGAACGTGTCCAGCGTAGGATGACTAAGTTAATTCCCCAAATTAGAAATCTTTCATATGAAGAAAGATTAACAAAGCTTAAGTTGCATTCACTGGAAAGGCGAAGAGTTAGGGGTGACATGGTAGAGGTTTACAAGTGGATGAATGGACATAACCGGGGGGATATTGGTAGGGTATTAAAAGTATCAACACAGGACAGAACACGAAACAATGGGTATAAATTGGATAAGTTTAGATTTAGGAAAGACTTGGGTAAATACTGGTTCAGTAACAGGGTTGTTGATTTGTGGAACCAATTGCCGCGTAACATTGTGGAGGTGGGGTCCCTCGATTGTTTCAAGCACGGGTTGGACAAGTATATGAGTGGGATTGGGTGGTTATAGAATAGGAGCTGCCTCGTATGGGCCAATAGGCCTTCTGCAGTTACCTTTGTTCTTATGTTCTTATGTTCTTATCGGCAAATTTGCAAATGTTGTTACTCAAACCTGAATCTAAATCATTTATATATATAATAAACAACAGAGGTCCCAGGACAGAGCCCTGAGGTACTCCACTAACAACATTATCCCACTCTGACTTAACCGCATTTGTACTAACTCTGTTTCCTTTGGAATAGCCATGCCCTAATCCAAGTTAATATAGCACCCCCAATACCATGAGCTTCTATTTTTTTAATTAGTCTTTCATGTGGCACTGTATCAAAAGCTTTGCTAAAGTCAAGGTACACAACATCACAATCCTTACCACTGTCAACTGACTCAACTATGCTGGAATAAAAAGTTAGCAAATTTGTTAAACATGAATGGCCATTTGTAAAACCATGTTGTGACTCATTTATTAATTTATATTTTTCAAGATGAAGACGAATTGTATTTGCAATTATTGATTCAAGTAACTTTCCCACAATAGACGTTAGGCTAATTGGCCGATAATTTGACGCAAGTGATCTATCTCCTTTCTTAAAAATTGGTACCACATTAGCTACCTTCCATGACTCTGGCACTCTGCCTGACTCTATTGATTTATTAAATATGGTAGACAGTGGCTCGGAAAGCTCCTCTTTGCATTCTTTAAGCACCTTGGCAAACACTTCATCCGGTCCTGGGGATTTGTTTGGTTTTAACATAAGAACATAAGAACAAAGGTAACTGCAGAAGGCCTATTGGCCCATACGAGGCAGCTCCTATTCTATAACCACCCAATCCCACTCATATACTTGTCCAACCCGTGCTTGAAACAATCGAGGGACCCCACCTCCACAATGTTACGCGGCAATTGGTTCCACAAATCAACAACCCTGTTACTGAACCAGTATTTACCCAAGTCTTTCCTAAATCTAAACTTATCCAATTTATATCCATTGTTTCGTGTTCTGTCCTGTGTTGATACTTTTAATACCCTATTAATATCCCCCAGGTTATGTCCATTCATCCACTTGTAAACCTCTATCATGTCACCCCTAACTCTTCGCCTTTCCAGTGAATGCAACTTAAGCTTTGTTAATCTTTCTTCATATGAAAGATTTCTAATTTGGGGAATTAACTTAGTCATCCTACGCTGGACACGTTCAAGTGAATTTATATCCATTCTATAATATGGCGACCAAAACTGGACTGCATAATCTAAATGGGGCCTAACTAGAGCAAGATATAGCTTGAGAACCACACCAGGTGTCTTGTTACTAACGCTGCGATTAATAAATCCAAGTGTCCGATTTGCCTTATTACGAACATTTATGCATTGATCCTTTTGTTTTAAATTCTTACTAATCATAACTCCCAGATCCCTTTCGCAATCCGACTTCGCAATCACAACACCATCTAGCTCGTATCTTGTAACTCTATCATCATTACCTAACCTCAGAACTTTACATTTATCAGCATTAAACTGCATTTGCCAATCCTTTGACCATTTCAAAACCCTATCTAGATCAACTTGAAGTGATAGTGAGTCCTCCTCCGAATTAATTTCCCTACCGATTTTCGTATCATCGGCAAATTTGCAAATGTTGCTACTCAAACCTGAATCTAAATCATTTATATATATTATAAACAACAGAGGTCCCAGGACAGAGCCTTGAGGCACTCCACTTACAACATTTTCCCACTCTGACTTGATTCCATTTATACTAACTCTCTGTTTCCTTTGGTATAGCCATGCCCTAATCCAGCTTAATATAGCACCCCCAATACCATGAGACTCTATCTTTTTAATCAGTCTTTCATGTGGCACTGTATCAAAAGCTTTGCTAAAGTCAAGGTATACAACATCGCAATCCTTACCACTATCAACTGCCTCAACAATGCTAGAATAAAAGGATAACAAATTTGTTAAACATGAACGGCCATTTATAAAACCATGTTGCGACTCAATTATTAATTTATGTTTTTCAAGATGAAGACGAATTTTATTTGCTATTATAGATTCGAGTAACTTTCCCACAATAGACGTTAGGCTAATTGGTCGATAGTTAGACGCAAGTGATCTATCTCCTTTCTTAAAAACTGGTATCACATTAGCAACTTTCCAAAACTCTGGCACTCTGCCTGACTCTATTGATTTATTAAATATGGTAGACAGTGGGTCACAAAGCTCCTCTTTGCATTCTTTAAGCACCCTGGCAAACACTTCATCCGGCCCTGGGGATTTGTTTGGTTTGAGTTTTACTATTTGTTTAAGAACATCCTCCCTGGTAACTGCTAAACTCGTCAACCTGTCCTCGTCGCCACCCACATAGACTTGTTCGGCTGAAGGCATATTGTTAAGTTCCTCTTTAGTAAATACAGATACAAAATATTTATTAAAAATACTACTCATCTCTTCATCACTATCTGTTATTTGACCTGTCTCAGTTTTTAATGGACCTATCCTTTCCCTAGTCTTAGTACGATATAACTGAAAAAACCCTTTAGGATTTGTCTTTGCTTGCCCTGCTATGCGAACTTCATAGTTTCTTTTTGCTTTCCTTATCTCTTTTTTAACATTTCTAACCAGTTGTACGAATTCCTGTTCTAAAGTGACCTCCCCATTTTTAATCCTTTTGTACCAAGCTCTCTTTTTACCTATAAGGTTCTTCAAATTCTTTGTTATCCACTTTGGGTCATTAGTATTCGATCTATTCAATTTGTATGGTATACTACGTTCCTGTGCTTTGTTTAGAATATTCTTAAATAAGTTATATATTGAATCCACATCGAAATCCTCATTTAAGTCACCTATCGCTGGGTTCATGTCTCGCTCCAAGACCGGCCCACACCCCATACCCAAGACTTTCCAATCAATTTGACCCAAAAAATTTCTTAGGCTATTAAAATCAGCTTTTCGAAAATCTGGCACTTTAACAGAATTTTCTCCTACTGGTCTATTCCATTCTATGCTAAATCTGATTTCTTTGTGATCACTGCTCCCTAGCTCACTCCCTATTTCGATGTCATTAATTTGCGTTTCCCTGTTAGTTAACACTAAATCTAAAATATTATTTTCCCGTGTTGGTTCCTTAATGTGTTGCGTAAGAAAGCAATCGTCAATTAATTCTAGAAAATCTTCTGCTTCACTATTCCCTGTTTTGTTCAACCAGTTTATTCCGCTAAAATTAAAGTCACCCATGACATAAATACTGTTAGATCTAGATGCTCTAGATATTTCATCCCATAGATGCTTTGCTTCCATTCTGTCTAAATTTGGTGGCCTATATATTACTCCTATTATAATATTATTAGCTTTTTCGTTTAATTCAATCCAAATAGTTTCTGTGTGTGGCTCTGTTTTGATTCCCTCTTTGAGACTACATTTCAAATTGTCCCTAACATATATGGCTACTCCACCTCCTCGTCTAATATATCTATCTGTGTGAAATAGTTTAAATCCATATATTTGATATTCAGCTAATAATTCTCTATTTTCTACATTCATCCACGTTTCTGTAAGTGCAATAATATCTATTTTTCCTGTGCAGACAAGAGCATTTAATTCGTTAATTTTATTTCTTAGACTTCTACTGTTAGTGTAATATACCCTAAGTGAATTGTTATTTTGCGGACCTTCTCTTTCCCTGATCGTTTTGCCAATTCCTTTCTCCCACAAACACATACTTTTATTACCTCCTTCCTCCAAATCAATTCCCATACCTCTATCTACTAACAGTTTAAACCCAAACAAACACCTCTAACCACTTCTTCTAACGAGTTCGCAACAGCAACAACCCCAGCTCTCGATAGATGCACACCATCACGAGCATACATTTCATTTCTTCCATAGAAGTGTTCCCAGTTGTCTATGAAAGATATTGCATTTGATTTGCAATATCTTTCCAGCCGGCAATTGACACCAAGTGCCCTCGATATCCATTCATTTCCCACTCCCTTTCTTGGAAGAATGCCACATATGATCGGGATTCCTCCCTTGCTCCTAACTAATTCTATGGCTGTTTTATACCTCTGAATCAGTTCCTCACTCCTAACTCGACCAACATCATTTCCTCCCGCGCTAATGCAAATAATGGGATTGTTCCCATTACCAGCCATAATATCATTCATGTTGTTTATAATATCACCAATGCCAGCTCCGGGATAGCAAACCCTTAACCTGTTCCCCCTATCTCTAGCACAAAACGCTCTATCCAAATACCTTATCTGGGAATCTCCCACAACTAATGTTTGCTTAGGTACTTCCTTTACTTTCTGAGGGGCCTGCGCTTCCTTTCTCTTCGTTGCTATCCCTTTTGCGCGATCCGCAGTCTCACCACAGCACTCGTCCTCCAAAACGTCAAATGAATTAGAAGTTGCTATGGCGTTTGAAGGCGGCTTTATCAAAGTCTTCTTAAGGCCCCTGTCTTTCGCAACTCTCCAAGACGAGGTCCCTTTACTACTGGTCTCCTCCTTCGTTACTTCTCGTTGTTCTTTAAGCTGACGCACCTCCTCCCGCAGAGAGTCCAACTCTGTCCTCAGGGCTCCCACTAGAGTCACCAGGTCCTTAACTACAACTTCCATATTGCTATGATAATATAACAACACTCAGGAGCTCCGGTTTACACAACCTCTCACTGTGACTTCACCTGACTGACTGAGTTTTAGTTTTACTAATTGTTTAATTCCATCCTCCCTGGTAACTGCTTAACTAGTCAACCTGTCCTCATCCCCACCCACATAGACTTGTTCGGCTGAAGGCATACTGTTAAGTTCTTCTTTAGTAAATACAGATATAAAATATTTGTTAAAAATACTACTCATTTCCTTGTCATTATTCCGATCATATGTGGCATTCTTCCAAGAAAGGGAGTGGGAAATGAATGGATGTCGAGGGCACTTGGTGTCAATTGCCGGCTGGAAAGATATTGCAAATCAAATGCAATATCTTTCATAGAAAACTGGGAACATATGAACAAAGGTAACTGCAGAAGGCCTATTGGCCCATACGAGGCAGCTCCTATCTATAACCACCCAATCCCACTCATATACTTGTCCAACCCGCGCTTGAAACAATCAAGGGAACCCACCTCCACCACTTTACGCGGCAATTGGTTCCACAAATCAACAACCCTGTTACTGAACCAGTATTTACCCAAGTCTTTCCTAAATCTAAACTTATCTAATTTATACCCATTGTTTCGTGTTCTGTCTTGTGTTGATATTTTTAATACCATATTAATATCCCCTTTGTTATGTCCATTCACCCACTTGTAAACCTCTATCATGTCACCCCTAACTCTTCGCCTTTCCAGTGAATGCAACTTAAGCTTTGTTAATCTTTCTTCATATGAAAGATTTCTAATTTGGGGAATTAAGTTAGTCATCCTACGCTGGACACGTTCAAGTGAATTTATATCCATTCTATAATATGGCGACCAAAACTGAACTGCATAATCTACATGGGGCCTAACTAGAGCAAGATATAGCTTGAGAACCACACCAGGTGTCTTGTTACTAACGCTGCGATTAATAAATCCAAGTGTCCGATTTGCCTTATTACGAACATTTATGCATTGATCCTTTTGTTTTAAATTCTTGCTAATCATAACTCCCAGATCCCTTTCGCAATTCGACTTCGTAATCTCAACACCATCTAGCTCGTATCTTGTAACCCTATCGTCATTACCTAACCTCAGAACTTTACATTTATCAGCATTAAACTGTATCTGCCAATCCTTCGACCATTTCAAAACCCTATCTAGATCAACTTGAAGTGATAGTGAGTCCTCCTCCAAATTAATTTCCCTACCGATTTTCGTATCGGTAGGGAAATATCATTCGTGATGGGGTGCATCTATCGAGAGCTGGGGTTCTTGCTGTTGCGAACTCGTTAGAAGAAGTGGTTAGAGGTGTTTGTTTGGGTTTAAACTGTTAGTAGATAGAGGTATGGGAATTGATTTGGAGGAAGGAGGTAATAAAAGTATGTGTTTGTGGGAGAAAGGAATTGGCAAAACGATCAGGGAAAGAGAAGGTCCGCAAAATAACAATTCACTTAGGGTATATTACACTAACAGTAGAAGTCTAAGAAATAAAATTAACGAATTAAATGCTCTTGTCTGCACAGAAAAAATAGATATTATTGCACTTACCGAAACGTGGATGAATGTAGAAAATAGAGAACTATTAGCTGAATATCAAATATATGGATTTAAACTATTTCACACAGATAGATATATTAGACGAGGAGGTGGAGTAGCCATATATGTTAGGGACAATTTGAAATGTAGTCTCAAAGAGGGAATCAAAACAGAGCCACACACAGAAACTATTTGGATTGAATTAAACGAAAAAGCTAATAATATTATAATAGGAGTAATATATAGGCCACCAAATTTAGACAGAATGGAAGCAAAGCATCTATGGGATGAAATATCTAGAGCATCTAGATCTAACAGTATTTATGTCATGGGTGACTTTAATTTTAGCGGAATAAACTGGTTGAACAAAACAGGGAATAGTGAAGCAGAAGATTTTCTAGAATTAATTGACGATTGCTTTCTTACGCAACACATTAAGGAAACAACACGGGAAAATAATATTTTAGATTTAGTGTTAACTAACAGGGAAACGCAAATTAATGACATCGAAATAGGGAGTGAGCTAGGGAGCAGTGATCACAAAGAAATCAGATTTAGCATAGAATGGAATAGACCAGTAGGAGAAAATTCTGTTAAAGTGCCAGATTTTCGAAAAGCTGATTTTAATAGCCTAAGAAATTTTTTGGGTCAAATTGATTGGAAAGTCTTGGGTATGGGGTGTGGGCCGGTCTTGGAGCGAGACATGAACCCAGCGATAGGTGACTTAAATGAGGATTTCGATGTGGATTCAATATATAACTTATTTAAGAATATTCTAAACAAAGCACAGGAACGTAGTATACCATACAAATTGAATAGATCGAATACTAATGACCCAAAGTGGATAACAAAGAATTTGAAGAACCTTATAGGTAAAAAGAGAGCTTGGTACAAAAGGATTAAAAATGGGGAGGTCACTTTAGAACAGGAATTCGTACAACTGGTTAGAAATGTTAAAAAAGAGATAAGGAAAGCAAAAAGAAACTAAGAAGTTCGCATAGCAGGGCAAGCAAAGACAAATCCTAAAGGGTTTTTTCAGTTATATCGTACTAAGACTAGGGAAAGGATAGGTCCATTAAAAACTGAGACAGGTCAAATAACAGATAGTGATGAAGAGATGAGTAGTATTTTTAATAAATATTTTGTATCTGTATTTACTAAAGAGGAACTTAACAATATGCCTTCAGCCGAACAAGTCTATGTGGGTGGGGACGAGGACAGGTTGACGAGTTTAGCAGTTACCAGGGAGGATGTTCTTAAACAAATAGTAAAACTCAAACCAAACAAATCCCCAGGGCCGGATGAAGTGTTTGCCAGGGTGCTTAAAGAACGCAAAGAGGAGCTTTGTGACCCACTGTCAACCATATTTAATAAATCAATTGAGTCAGGCAGAGTGCCAGAGTTTTGGAAAGTTGCTAATGTGATACCAGTTTTTAAGAAAGGAGATAGATCACTTGCGTCTAACTATCGACCAATTAGCCTAACGTCTATTGTGGGAAAGTTACTCGAATCTATAATAGCAAATAAAATTCGTCTTCATCTTGAAAAACATAAATTAATAATTGAGTCGCAACATGGTTTTATAAATGGCCGTTCATGTTTAACAAATTTGTTATCTTTTTATTCTAGCATTGTTGAGGCAGTTGATGGTGGTAAGGATTGCGATGTTGTGTGCCTTGACTTTGGCAGGGCTTTTGATGCAGTGCCACTTGAGAGACTGATTGGAGGGATGGAGTCTCGTGGTATTGGGGGTGCTATATTGAGCTGGATTGGGGCTATACCAAAGGAAACGGAGAGTTAGTATAAATGGAATCACAGGACACACAGGACAGAACACGAAACAATGGGTATCAATTGGATAAGTTTAGATTTAGGAAAGACTTGGGTAAATACTGGTTCAGTAACAGGGTTGTTGATTTGTGGAACCAATTGCCGCGTAACATTGTGGAGGTGGGGTCCCTCGATTGTTTCAAGCACGGGTTGGACAAGTATATGAGTGGGATTGGGTGGTTATAGAATAGGAGCTGCCTCGTATGGGCCAATAGGCCTTCTGCAGTTACCTTTGTTCTTATGTTCTTATGTTCTTATGTATCATCGGCAAATTTGCAAATGTTGTTACTCAAACCTGAATCTAAATCATTTATATATATAATAAACAACAGAGGTCCCAGGACAGAGCCCTGAGGTACTCCACTAACAACATTATCCCACTCTGACTTAACCGCATTTGTACTAACTCTGTTTCCTTTGGAATAGCCATGCCCTAATCCAAGTTAATATAGCACCCCCAATACCATGAGCTTCTATTTTTTTAATTAGTCTTTCATGTGGCACTGTATCAAAAGCTTTGCTAAAGTCAAGGTACACAACATCACAATCCTTACCACTATCAACTGACTCAACTATGCTGGAATAAAAAGTTAGCAAATTTGTTAAACATGAATGGCCATTTGTAAAACCATGTTGTGACTCATTTATTAATTTATGTTTTTCAAGATGAAGACGAATTGTATTTGCAATTATTGATTCAAGTAACTTTCCCACAATAGACGTTAGGCTAATTGGCCGATAATTTGACGCAAGTGATCTATCTCCTTTCTTAAAAATTGGTACCACATTAGCTACCTTCCATGACTCTGGCACTCTGCCTGACTCTATTGATTTATTAAATATGGTAGACAGTGGCTCGGAAAGCTCCTCTTTGCATTCTTTAAGCACCTTGGCAAACACTTCATCCGGTCCTGGGGATTTGTTTGGTTTTAGTTTTACTAATTGTTTAATTCCATCCTCCCTGGTAACTGCTTAACTAGTCAACCTGTCCTCATCCCCACCCACATAGACTTGTTCGGCTGAAGGCATACTGTTAAGTTCTTCTTTAGTAAATACAGATATAAAATATTTGTTAAAAATACTACTCATCTCCTTGTCATTATTCCGATCATATGTGGCATTCTTCCAAGAAAGGGAGTGGGAAATGAATGGATGTCGAGGGCACTTGGTGTCAATTGCCGGCTGGAAAGATATTGCAAATCAAATGCAATATCTTTCATAGAAAACTGGGAACATATGAACAAAGGTAACTGCAGAAGGCCTATTGGCCCATACGAGGCAGCTCCTATCTATAACCACCCAATCCCACTCATATACTTGTCCAACCCGCGCTTGAAACAATCAAGGGAACCCACCTCCACCACTTTACGCGGCAATTGGTTCCACAAATCCACAACCCGGTTACTGAACCAGTATTTACCCAAGTCTTTCCTAAATCTAAACTTATCCAATTTATACCTATTGATTCGTGTTCTGTCTTGTGTTGATATTTTTAATACCCTATTAATATCCCCCTTGTTATGTCCATTCATCCACTTGTAAACCTCTATCATGTCACCCCTAACTCTTCGCCTTTCCAGTGAATGCAACTTAAGCTTTGTTAATCTTTCTTCATATGAAAGATTTCTAATTTGGGGAATTAACTTAGTCATCCTACGTTGGACACGTCTATGGAAGAAATGAAATGTGTGCTCGTGATGGGGTGCATCTATCGAGGGCTGGGGTTGTTGCTGTTGCGAACTCGTTGGAACCAGTGGTTAGAGGTGTTTGTTTGTTAGGAAGGAGATAATAAAAGTATGTGTTCATGGGAGAAAAGAATTGGCAAAATGATGAGGGAAAGAAAAGGGCCTCAAAATAACAATTCACTTAGGATATATTACACTAACAGTAGAAGTCTAAGAAATAAAATAAATGAATTAAATGCTCTTGTCTGCACAGAAAAAATAGATATTATTGCACTTACCGAAACGTGGATGAATGTAGAAAATAGAGAACTATTAGCTGAATATCAAATAAATGGATTTAAACTATTTCACACACATAGATATATTATAGAGGGGGAGTAGCCATATATGTTAGGGACAATTTGAAATGTAGTCTCAAAGAGGGAATCAAAACTGAGCCACATACAGAAACTATTTGGATAGAATTAAACGAAAAAGCAAATAATATTTTAATAGGAGTTATATATAGGCCACCAAATTTAGACAGAATGGAAGCAAAGCCTCTATGGGATGAAATATCTAGAGCATCTAGATCTAACAGTATTTATGTCATGGGTGACTTTAATTTTAGTGGAATAAACTGGGTGAACAAAACAGGGAATAGTGAAGCAGAAGATTTTCTAGAATTAATTGACGATTGCTGTCTTACGCAACACATTAAGGAACCAACGCGGGAAAATAATATTTTAGATTTAGTGTTAACTAACAGGGAAACACAAATTAATGACATCGAAATAGGGAGTGAGCTAAGGTACAGTGATCACAAAGTAATCAGAATTAGCATAGAATGGAATAGACTGGTAGGAGAAAATTCTGAAAAGTTCCAGAGTTTCGAAAAGCTGATTTTAATAGCCTAAGAAATTTTTGGGGTCAAATAGATTGGAAAGTCTTGGGTATGAGGTGTGGGCCAGTCTTGGAGCGAGACATGAATCCAGCGATAGGTTACGTAAAAGGGGATTTCGATGTGGATTTAATATATAACTTATTTAAGAATATTCTAAACAAAGCACAGGAACGTAGTATACCATACAAATTGAATAGATCGAATACTAATGACCCAAAGTGGATAGCAAATAATTTAAAGAACCTTATAGGTAAAAAGAGAGCGTGTTACAAAAGGATTAAGAATGGGGAAATCAGTTTAGAACAGGAATTCGTACAACTGGTTAGAAATACTAAAAAAGAGATAAGGAAAGCAAAAAGAAACTACGAAGTTCGCATAGCAGGGCAAGCGAAGACAAATCCTAAAGGGTTTTTTCAGTTATATCGAACTAAGACTAGGGAAAGGATAGGTCCATTAAAAACTGAGACAAGTCAAATAACGGATAATGACGAGGAGATGAGTAGTATTTTAATTAAATATTTTATATCTGTATTTATTAAAGAGGAACTTAACAATATGCCTTCAGCCGAACAAGTATATGTGGGTGGGGACGAGGACAGGTTCAATAGTTTAGCAGTTACCAGGGAGGACGTAATTAAACAAATAGTAAAACTAAAACCAAACAAATCCCCAGGGCCGGATAAAGTGTTTGCCAGGGTGCTTAAAGAATGCAAAGAGGAGCTTTCCGATTCACTGTCTACCATATTAAATAAATCAATAGAGTTAGGTAGAGTGCCAGAGTCATGGAAGGCAGCTAATGTGGTACCAATTTTTAAGAGAGGAGATAGATCACTTGCGTCAAACTATCGGCCAATTAGCCTAACGTCTATTGTGGAAAAGTTCCTTGAATCGATAATTGCAAATACAATTCGTCTTCATCTTGATAAACATAAATTAATAAATGAGTCGCAACATGGTTTTACAAATGGCCTTTCATGTTTCACATATTTGCTATCTTTTTATTCCAGCATAGTTGAGGCAGTTGATAGTGGTAAGGATTGTGATGTTGTGTACCTTGACTTTAGCAAAGCTTTTGATAAGAACATAAGAACATAAGAACAAAGGTAACTGCAGAAGGCCTATTGACCCATACGAGGCAGCTCCTATTCTATAACCACCCAATCCCACTCATATACTTGTCCAACCCGTGCTTGAAACAATCGAGGGACCCCACCTCCACAATGATACGCGGCAATTGGTTCCACAAATCAACAACCCTGTTACTGAACCAGTATTTACCCAAGTCTTTCCTAAATCTAAACTTATCCAATTTATATCCATTGTTTCGTGTTCTGTCCTGTGTTGATACTTTTAATACCCTATTAATATCCCCCCGGTTATGTCCATTCATCCACTTGTAAACCTCTATCATGTCACCCCTAACTCTTCGCCTTTCCAGTGAATGCAACTTAAGCTTTGTTAATCTTTCTTCATATGAAAGATTTCTAATTTGGGGAATTAACTTAGTCATCCTACGCTGGACACGTTCAAGTGAATTTATATCCATTCTATAATATGGCGACCAAAACTGAACTGCATAATCTAAATGGGGCCTAACTAGAGCAAGATATAGCTTGAGAACCACACCAGGTGTCTTGTTACTAACGCTGCGATTAATAAATCCAAGTGTCCGATTTGCCTTATTACGAACATTTATGCATTGATCCTTTTGTTTTAAATTCTTACTAATCATAACTCCCAGATCCCTTTCGCAATCCGACTTCGCAATCACATCACCATCTAGCTCGTATCTTGTAACTCTATCATCATTACCTAACCTCAGAACTTTACATTTATCAGCATTAAACTGCATCTGCCAATCCTTTGACCATTTCAAAACCCTATCTAGATCAACTTGAAGTGATAGTGAGTCCTCCTCCGAATTAATTTCCCTACCGATTTTCGTATCATCGGCAAATTTGCAAATGTTGCTACTCAAACCTGAATCTAAATCATTTATATGGAAGTTGTAGTGAAGGACCTGGTGACTCTAGTGGGAGCCCTGAGGACAGAGTTGGACTCTCTGCGGGAGGAGGTGCGTCAGCTTAAAAAACAACGAGAAGTAACGAAGGAGGAGACCAGCAGTAAAGGGACCTCGTCTTGGAGAGTTGCGAAAGACAGGGGCCTTAAGAAGACTTTGATAAAGCCGCCTTCAAACGCCATAGCAACTTCAAATTCATTTGACGTTTTGGAGGACGAGTGCTGTGGAGAGACTGTGGATCGCGCAAAAGGGAAAGCAACGAAGAGAAAGGAAGCGCAGGCCCCTCAGAAAGTAAAGGAAGTACCTAAGCAAACATTAGTTGTGGGAGATTCCCAGATAAGGTATTTGGATAGAACGTTTTGTGCTAGAGATAGGGGGAACAGGTTAAGGGTTTGCTATCCCGGAGCTGGCATTGGTGATATTATAAACAACATGAATGATATTATGGCTGGTAATGGGAACAATCCCATTATTTGCATTAGCGTGGGAGGAAATGATGTTGGTCGAGTCAGGAGTGAGGAACTGATTCAGAGGTATAAAACAGCCATAGAGTTAGTTAGGAGCAAGGGAGGAATCCCGATCATATGTGGCATTCTTCCAAGAAAGGGAGTGGGAAATGAATGGATATCGAGGGCACTTGGTGTCAATTGCCGGCTGGAAAGATATTGCAAATCAAATGCAATATCTTTCATAGACAACTGGGAACACTTCTATGGAAGAAATGAAATGTATGCTCGTGATGGGGTGCATCTATCGAGAGCTGGGGTTGTTGCTGTTGCGAACTCGCTAGAAGAAGTGGTTAGAGGTGTTTGTTTGGGTTTAAACTGTTAGTAGATAGAGGTATGGGAATTGATTTAGAGGAAGGAGGTAATAAAAGTATGTGTTTGTGGGAGAAAGGAATTGGCAAAACGATCAGGGAAAGAGAAGGTCCGCAAAATAACAATTCACTTAGGGTATATTACACTAACAGTAGAAGTCTAAGAAATAAAATTAACGAATTAAATGCTCTTGTCTGCACAGAAAAAATAGATATTATTGCACTTACCGAAACGTGGATGAATGTAGAAAATAGAGAACTATTAGCTGAATATCAAATATATGGATTTAAACTATTTCACACAGATAGATATATTAGACGAGGAGGTGGAGTAGCCATATATGTTAGGGACAATTTGAAATGTAGTCTCAAAGAGGGAATCAAAACAGAGCCACACACAGAAACTATTTGGATTGAATTAAACGAAAAAGCTAATAATATTATATTAGGAGTAATATATAGGCCACCAAATTTAGACAGAATGGAAGCAAAGCATCTATGGGATGAAATATCTAGAGCATCTAGATCTAACAGTATTTATGTCATGGGTGACTTTAATTTTAGCGGAATAAACTGGTTGAACAAAACGGGGAATAGTGAAGCAGAAGATTTTCTAGAATTAATTGACGATTGCTTTCTTACGCAACACATTAAGGAACCAACACGGGAAAATAATATTTTAGATTTAGTGTTAACTAACAGGGAAACGCAAATTAATGACATCGAAATAGGGAGTGAGCTAGGGAGCAGTGATCACAAAGAAATCAGATTTAGCATAGAATGGAATAGACCAGTAGGAGAAAATTCTGTTAAAGTGCCAGATTTTCGAAAAGCTGATTTTAATAGCCTAAGAATTTTTTTGGGTCAAATTGATTGGAAAGGCTTGGGTATGGGGTGTGGGCCGGTCTTGGAGCGAGACATGAACCCAGCGATAGGTGACTTAAATGGGGATTTCGATGTGGATTCAATATATAACTTATTTAAGAATATTCTAAACAAAGCACAGGAACGTAGTATACCATACAAATTGAATAGATCGTATACTAATGACCCAAAGTGGATAACAAAGAATTTGAAGAACCTTATAGGTAAAAAGAGAGCTTGGTACAAAAGGATTAAAAATGGGGAGGTCACTTTAGAACAGGAATTCGTACAACTGGTTAGAAATGTTAAAAAAGAGATAAGGAAAGCAAAAAGAAACTATGAAGTTCGCATAGCAGGGCAAGCAAAGACAAATCCTAAAGGGTTTTTTCAGTTATATCGTACTAAGACTAGGGAAAGGATAGGTCCATTAAAAACTGAGACAGGTCAAATAACAGATAGTGATGAAGAGATGAGTAGTATTTTTAATAAATATTTTGTATCTGTATTTACTAAAGAGGAACTTAACAATATGCCTTCAGCCGAACAAGTCTATGTGGGTGGGGACGAGGACAGGTTGACGAGTTTAGCAGTTACCAGGGAGGATGTTCTTAAACAAATAGTAAAACTCAAACCAAACAAATCCCCAGGGCCGGATGAAGTGTTTGCCAGGGTGCTTAAAGAATGCAAAGAGGAGCTTTGTGACCCACTGTCAACCATATTTAATAAATCAATAGAGTCAGGCAGAGTGCCAGAGTTTTGGAAAGTTGCTAATGTGATACCAGTTTTTAAGAAAGGAGATAGATCACTTGCGTCTAACTATCGACCAATTAGCCTAACGTCTATTGTGGGAAAGTTACTCGAATCTATAATAGCAAATAAAATTCGTCTTCATCTTGAAAAACATAAATTAATAATTGAGTCGCAACATGGTTTTATAAATGGCCGTTCATGTTTAACAAATTTGTTATCTTTTTATTCTAGCATTGTTGAGGCAGTTGATAGTGGTAAGGATTGCGATGTTGTATACCTTGACTTTAGCAAAGCTTTTGATACAGTGCCACATGAAAGACTGATTAAAAAAATAGAGTCTCATGGTATTGGGGGTGCTATATTAAGCTGGATTAGGGCATGGCTATACCAAAGGAAACAGAGAGTTAGTATAAATGGAATCAAGTCAGAGTGGGAAAATGTTGTAAGTGGAGTGCCTCAAGGCTCTGTCCTGGGACCTCTGTTGTTTATAATATATATAAATGATTTAGATTCAGGTTTGAGTAGCAACATTTGCAAATTTGCCGATGATACGAAAATCGGTAGGGAAATTAATTCGGAGGAGGACTCACTATCACTTCAAGTTGATCTAGATAGGGTTTTGAAATGGTCAAAGGATTGGCAGATGCAGTTTAATGCTGATAAATGTAAAGTTCTGAGGTTAGGTAATGATGATAGAGTTACAAGATACGAGCTAGATGGTGTTGTGATTGCGAAGTCGGATTGCGAAAGGGATCTGGGAGTTATGATTAGTAAGAATTTAAAACAAAAGGATCAATGCATAAATGTTCGTAATAAGGCAAATCGGACACTTGGATTTATTAATCGCAGCGTTAGTAACAAGACACCTGGTGTGGTTCTCAAGCTATATCTTGCTCTAGTTAGGCCCCATTTAGATTATGCAGTTCAGTTTTGGTCGCCATATTATAGAATGGATATAAATTCACTTGAACGTGTCCAGCGTAGGATGACTAAGTTAATTCCCCAAATTAGAAATCTTTCATATGAAGAAAGATTAACAAAGCTTAAGTTGCATTCACTGGAAAGGCGAAGAGTTAGGGGTGACATGATAGAGGTTTACAAGTGGATGAATGGACATAACCGGGGGGATATTAATAGGGTATTAAAAGTATCAACACAGGACAGAACACGAAACAATGGATATAAATTGGATAAGTTTAGATTTAGGAAAGACTTGGGTAAATACTGGTTCAGTAACAGGGTTGTTGATTTGTGGAACCAATTGCCGCGTAACATTGTGGAGGTGGGGTCCCTCGATTGTTTCAAGCACGGGTTGGACAAGTATATGAGTGGGATTGGGTGGTTATAGAATGGGAGCTGCCTCGTATGGGCCAATAGGCCTTCTGCAGTTACCTTTGTTCTTATGTTCTTATGTTCTTATATATATTATAAACAACAGAGGTCCCAGGACAGAGCCTTGAGGCACTCCACTTACAACATTTTCCCACTCTGACTTGATTCCATTTATACTAACTCTCTGTTTCCTTTGGTATAGCCATGCCCTAATCCAGCTTAATATAGCACCCCCAATACCATGAGACTCTATTTTTTTAATCAGTCTTTCATGTGGCACTGTATCAAAAGCTTTGCTAAAGTCAAGGTATACAACATCGCAATCCTTACCACTATCAACTGCCTCAACAATGCTAGAATAAAAAGATAACAAATTTGTTAAACATGAACGGCCATTTATAAAACCATGTTGCGACTCAATTATTAATTTATGTTTTTCAAGATGAAGACGAATTTTATTTGCTATTATAGATTCGAGTAACTTTCCCACAATAGACGTTAGGCTAATTGGTCGATAGTTAGACGCAAGTGATCTATCTCCTTTCTTAAAAACTGGTATCACATTAGCAACTTTCCAAAACTCTGGCACTCTGCCTGACTCTATTGATTTATTAAATATGGTTGACAGTGGGTCACAAAGCTCCTCTTTGCATTCTTTAAGCACCCTGGCAAACACTTCATCCGGCCCTGGGGATTTGTTTGGTTTGAGTTTTACTATTTGTTTAAGAACATCCTCCCTGGTAACTGCTAAACTCGTCAACCTGTCCTCGTCCCCACCCACATAGACTTGTTCGGCTGAAGGCATATTGTTAAGTTCCTCTTTAGTAAATACAGATACAAAATATTTATTAAAAATACTACTCATCTCTTCATCACTATCTGTTATTTGACCTGTCTCAGTTTTTAATGGCCCTATCCTTTCCCTAGTCTTAGTACGATATAACTGAAAAAACCCTTTAGGATTTGTCTTTGCTTGCCCTGCTATGCGAACTTCATAGTTTCTTTTTGCTTTCCTTATCTCTTTTTTAACATTTCTAACCAGTTGTACGAATTCCTGTTCTAAAGTGACCTCCCCATTTTTAATCCTTTTGTACCAAGCTCTCTTTTTACCTATAAGGTTCTTCAAATTCTTTGTTATCCACTTTGGGTCATTAGTATTCGATCTATTCAATTTGTATGGTATACTACGTTCCTGTGCTTTGTTTAGAATATTCTTAAATAAGTTATATATTGAATCCACATCGAAATCCCCATTTAAGTCACCTATCGCTGGGTTCATGTCTCGCTCCAAGACCGGCCCACACCCCATACCCAAGACTTTCCAATCAATTTGACCCAAAAAATTTCTTAGGCTATTAAAATCAGCTTTTCGAAAATCTGGCACTTTAACAGAATTTTCTCCTACTGGTCTATTCCATTCTATGCTAAATCTGATTTCTTTGTGATCACTGCTCCCTAGCTCACTCCCTATTTCGATGTCATTAATTTGCGTTTCCCTGTTTGTTAACACTAAATCTAAAATATTATTTTCCCGTGTTGGTTCCTTAATGTGTTGCGTAAGAAAGCAATCGTCAATTAATTCTAGAAAATCTTCTGCTTCACTATTCCCTGTTTTGTTCAACCAGTTTATTCCGCTAAAATTAAAGTCACCCATGACATAAATACTGTTAGATCTAGATGCTCTAGATATTTCATCCCATAGATGCTTTGCTTCCATTCTGTCTAAATTTGGTGGCCTATATATTACTCCTATTATAATATTATTAGCTTTTTCGTTTAATTCAATCCAAATAGTTTCTGTGTGTGGCTCTGTTTTGATTCCCTCTTTGAGACTACATTTCAAATTGTCCCTAACATATATGGCTACTCCACCTCCTCGTCTAATATATCTATCTGTGTGAAATAGTTTAAATCCATATATTTGATATTCAGCTAATAGTTCTCTATTTTCTACATTCATCCACGTTTCGGTAAGTGCAATAATATCTATTTTTTCTGTGCAGACAAGAGCATTTAATTCGTTAATTTTATTTCTTAGACTTCTACTGTTAGTGTAATATACCCTAAGTGAATTGTTATTTTGCGGACCTTCTCTTTCCCTGATCGTTTTGCCAATTCCTTTCTCCCACAAACACATACTTTTATTACCTCCTTCCTCCAAATCAATTCCCATACCTCTATCTACTAACAGTTTAAACCCAAACAAACACCTCTAACCACTTCTTCTAACGAGTTCGCAACAGCAACAACCCCAGCTCTCGATAGATGCACCCCATCACGAGCATACATTTCATTTCTTCCATAGAAGTGTTCCCAGTTGTCTATGAAAGATATTGCATTTGATTTGCAATAACTTTCCAGCCGGCAATTGACACCAAGTGCCCTCGATATCCATTCATTTCCCACTCCCTTTCTTGGAAGAATGCCACATATGATCGGGATTCCTCCCTTGCTCCTAACTAACTCTATGGCTGTTTTATACCTCTGAATCAGTTCCTCACTCCTAACTCGACCAACATCATTTCCTCCCACGCTAATGCAAATAATGGGATTGTTCCCATTACCAGCCATAATATCATTCCTGTTGTTTATAATATCACCAATGCCAGCTCCGGGATAGCAAACCCTTAACCTGTTCCCCCTATCTCTAGCACAAAACGTTCTATCCAAATACCTTATCTGGGAATCTCCCACAACTAATGTTTGCTTAGGTACTTCCTTTACTTTCTGAGGGGCCTGCGCTTCCTTTCTCTTCGTTGCTTTCCCTTTTGCGCGATCCACAGTCTCTCCACAGCACTCGTCCTCCAAAACGTCAAATGAATTAGAAGTTGCTATGGCGTTTGAAGGCGGCTTTATCAAAGTCTTCTTAAGGCCCCTGTCTTTCACAACTCTCCAAGACGAGGTCCCTTTACTGCTGGTCTCCTCCTTCGTTACTTCTCGTTGTTTTTTGAGCTGACGCACCTCCTCCCGCAGAGAGTCCAACTCTGTCCTCAGGGATACAGTGCTGCATGAAAGACTGATTAAAAAAATAGAGGCTCATGGTATTGGGGTTGCTATATTAAGTTGGATTAGGGCATAACTATTCCAAAGGAAACAGAGAGTTAGTATAAACGGGGTTAAGTCGGAGTGGGATAATGTTGTTAGTGGATTACCTCAGGGCTCTGTCCTGGGACCTCTGTTGTTTATAATATATATAAATGATTTAGATTCAGGTTTGAGTAGCAACATCTGCAAATTTGCAGATGATACAAAAATCGGTAGGTAAATTAACACGGAAGAAGACTCACTACACTTCAAGTTGATCTAAATAGGGTTTTGAAATAGTCAAAAGATTGGCAGATGCAGTTTAATGCTGATAAATGTAAAGTTCTGAGGCTAGTTCTGTGACTCAGTACCTGATCAACCAGGCTGTGACTCATACGTCAGGCTGCGAGCAGCCGCGTCTAACAGCCTGGTTGATCAGTTCAGCAATCAGGAGGACGGGGACGCTAAGCCCCGGAAGCACCTCAAGGTAACCTCAAGGTAGGTAATGATGATAGAGTTACAAGATACGAGCTTGATGGTGTTGAGATTGCGAAGTCGGATTGCGAAAGGGATCTGGGAGTTATGATTAGTAATAATTTAAAACAAAAGGATCAATGCCTGAATGTTCATAATAATGTCAATAGGACACTAGGATTTATTAATCGAAGCATTAGTAACAAGACACCTGGTGTTGTTCTTCAGCTATATCTTGCTCTGGTTAGGCCCCATTTAGATTATGCAGTTCAGTTTTGGTTGCCGTACTATAGAATGGATATAAATTCACTTGAACGTGTCCAGCGTAGGATGACTAAGTTAATTCCCCACATTAGAAATCTTTCATATGAAGAAAGATTAACAAAGCTTAACTTGCATTCACTGGAAAGGCAGAGTTAAAAGTGACATGATAGAGGTTTACAAGTGGATGAATGGACATAACAAAGGGGATATTAATAGGGTATTAAAAGTATCAACACAAGACAGAACAGAAACAATGGGTATAAATTGGATAAGTTTAGATTTAGGAAAGACTTGGGTAAATACTGGTTCGGTAACAGGGTTATCTTGAGGTTATCTTGAGATGATTTCGGGGCTTTTTAGTGTCCCCGCGGCCCGGTTCTCGACCAGGCCTCCACCCCCAGGAAGCAGCCCGTGACAGCTGACTAACACTCAGGTACCTATTTTACTGCTAGGTAACAGGGGCATAGGGTGAAAGAAACTCTGCCCATTGTTTCTCGCCGGTGCCTGGGATCGAACCCAGGATCACAAGCCCAGTGTGCTGTCCGCTCGGCCGACCTCCCCTCCCTCCTCGACCGGGTTGTTGATTTGTGGAACCAATTGTCGGGTAACTTGGTGGAGGTGGGGTCTCTTGATTGTTTTAAACGTGGATTTGACATGTATATGAGTGGGATTGGGTGGTTATAAATAGGAGCTGCCTCGTTTGGGCCAATAGGCCTTCTGCAGTTAGCTTGGTTCTTGGGTTCTTACGTTCGTATGTTCTTTCAAAGAAGAAACGAATCTAAATGAATAATTTCACCTCACCTCCTTCCATGAATACCATATAATGCCCTGAAGTTAGATTCTCTCATCCCATCACATCATCATTACAGATTCTCCCCTCATTGCTATCTTAATAGCTTGTCTTGTTTGACTCATTCGCGACGCTGATTCCTCTTGGGAGCATCTATTAATCCAGAATGGACATTTTCAAAGATTTCAGTTCAAGACGTCATGCATTTCTCATTGCCGCATCGCAGATCAACCCCACCAAAATCTCTCCTGAATATATATTTAAAACTATGAAAGAGGCTGAGCAAGTGCTTGACGATGATGCAGATTTTATAAAGGATTTATACGTTAAGAAGGCGCGTCTTGGAATGTTTTGGGCACAAACAATAGCCTCATGTATGGGTACGAGCTTGATGAAGATGACAGGTCGTTGGGAGGACGTTCTCTGGACCATGATAAAGCTTGTCAGACACTGGCAGCCAGAGAACTACAGGGATTCAGTCCTATTATATTCTGATTTCTTGAAATCGTGGATTCTGAAGATGTATTCTGATCAGAAATTGTGTCCCAACCCGTATCTGCGACTGGAAATGATTCGCTTTATTGCCATGTGTCCAGAGAAGTACTTGCAAGAGGCCAACTGCGGCATGCAAGTTGTTGAAGGATTTGTAGCCACGAGTCTATACATGGAGGTGAGTCACCTCAATAACGAATCACCCACGAGCATTGAATATTGTTTCTTCAAGGTATTTGAAGACCTTAACACACATGGTTACTTACATGCTGTTGCAGCTGCAGCCGTGCAACAGGTGAGGCATCTGAAGATTGGACCAGAATCCTCCTTCTTCAACCACATTGTGCAGTTGTTGGGGCGAATGTCCGAAGCATTACGATCGAGACGTCTTTCAAGTTCCTCGGATACTCTTCGCACAGTGTCGTCGTTCGATAGCATTTGTTATTTATATGAGATGATGGTTACTACACCATCCACAATGGTGGCTTTTGTGGTTCCTGGCCTGGCTGAGGCCGCTGCAGCTTCCATTGTATGTATAACCTGTTCTCTGGTTACTATGAGCTCGACATTACAAAATGAGAATGCCAGCTACTTATGGCTATCAACCGTTTTGGACAGAGTTTACAAGGCATTACCAACTCCTGTTTCTCGAGTCCTGAGCTTGAATCACTCTCAACTTTTGTTTTCATTCAACGAAAAGGTAGCAGAGACTGGATTCTGTTTTAGTTACTTTCCCACTCCCATTGAGGAGTCGACGGAGGAGTGCCCGGAGAGGTTCCTAGACAGCGTGACGCAAGCAGTGATGGAGGCGCCGGTGCTGTTACACTCGTCCAAGATGGTGGTGGACGAGTCGACGCTGGTCACCCTGCTGCTGACGTCCCACCCGTCCGACCCCTTCACGCGAAGCCCTCTGGACCACGGCTCCTACAGTCGCCTGCCAGACCTCCAGGCCGACATTATTGCTTGGAAGAAATCTACCATTGGAGTTAGCTGTAGCGAGAGTGATGTCAATAGCGACAGTATTAACGACTATGAGATCACGAGAGAGAACGACAGCACCGCCAGGAACATTGACATAGACTATATCGACAGCACTGATGTAGACATTGACAGTTGTGAACTACGGAAATTGCTTTTGCAGTTTTCAAATTATGTGTGATTATTATTGCTTCATACGTGGTACTGTAGTTTTCTCTATATGATTACTTAGTTAAAATGTCTTTTTATGTATTGTATTTATGCACAAGTATTTTAGTAAATAAGTTTTTATACCAAAACATATAACCAGTTTTATTTCATTAAACCTGGGCAGAACAGACATGCCAGCATGGACATGGTACATTTCCTTTAACCGAATGCGCCTATTCACCTATCAGTAAGTAAGTACTCAGGAGTTAGTCAGCTTCTTGTGGGGACGCATTCACTCCAAACATCCGTTTTTGCTTCCAAGATGGACAACAGGACCCAAGCTCGTGTGGTCCAGGACCCACCTGCACCATAGGAGCAAGGTTCGCCACGTTGACGGAGATTTTAGCACACATCTCAGCTAACGTCTCACCGACATCCTGGAGACAAGAGAGTAGGGACTCGTACCACGAGAAGGTATTCACTGCCACGGTCACGGTTTAAAATATTGCTTCTCCCGATAGCATGACCGTCAAGTAGAGTAGCTCTGGCCTTAAGACGTTTGGGACGCATTGTGACTACACTGCTCCTTGTGGTGTGTGGTGAGGGGTGTCAGACTGGACCACTGTGGTATGTGCTCAAAAACCTTGTTCCAAAATGTTAATCTTAAACCAAAACTTTATAGGTGTAATAACCCCATGAGCACCACGCCAGAAATAAATATCTCTTTGATATCCCCAGAGTCAGACTAAAGCTGTGCAAACACTCCATGCTCTCTGATGAATTAAACTATTGTCCAAGCCAACCCCCTGTTCAAAAGTAAAACCAAAAAGCACCTAATTTCTTCCTCATAGTTTCCTACCTTGTGCTTCAAACTCGCACTGTATCTTGTACTACCAACTTCCCCCATATTTATTTATTTATTTAATTATTTATGTAAGAGTAAATAAAGAGAGTAAGAGAGGTACCCTCAGAGATTAAAGGAATTACCTAAGCGAATTTTAGTTGTGGGAGATTCCCAGGTAAGGTATTTGGATAGAACGTTTTGTGCTAGTGATAGGGGGAACAGGTTAATGGTTTGCTATCCGGGAGCTGGTATTGGTGATATAAACAACATGAATGATATTATGACTGGAAATGGGAACAATCCCATTATTTGCATTAGCGCGGGAGGAAATGATCGAGTTAGGAGTGAGGAACTGATTCAGAGGTATAAAACAGCCATAGAATTAGTTAGAAGCAAGGGAGGAATCTCGATCATATGTGGCATTCTTCCAAGAAAGATGGGAATGTCGAGGCACTTGGAGTCAGTTGTCGGGTTGAAAGATATTGCAAATCAAATGCAATATCTTTCAAAGAAAGATATTGCAAATCAAATGCAATATCTTTCAAAGACAACTGGGAATACTTCTATGGAAGTGAAATGTATGCTCATGATGGGGTGCATCTATCGAGGGCTGGGGTTGATGCTGTTGGGAACTCGTTGGAACCAGTACTAACCTAATTGTGCTTGCGGTTGTGGTTGAGCTTTGGCTCTTTGGTCCCGCCTCTCAACCGTCAATCAACAGGTGTACAGATTCCTGAGCCTACTGGGCTCATATCTACATTTGAAACTGTGTATGGAGTCAGCCTCCACCACATCACTTCCTAGTGCATTCCATTTACTAACTACTCTGACACTGAAAAAGTTCTTTCTAATGTCTCTATGGCTCATTTGGGTACTCAGCTTCCACCTGTGTCCCCTTGTTCGCGTCCCTCCAGTGTTGAATAGTTCATCCTTGTTTATCCGGTCGATTCCCCTGAGGATTTTGTAGGTTGTGATCATGTCCCCCCTTACTCTTCTGTCTTCCAGTGTCGTAAGGTGCAGTTCCCGCAGCCTTTCCTCATAATTCATGCCTCTTAGTTCTGGGACTTGTCTAGTAGCATACCTTTGGACTTTTTCCAGCTTCGTCTTGTGCTTGACAAGGTACGGGCTCCATACTGGGGCCGCATACTCCAGGATTGGTCTTACATATGTGGTGTACAAGATTCTGAATGATTCCTTACACAGGTTCCTGAACGCCGTTCTGATGTTAGCCAGCCTCGCATATGCCGCAGACGTTATTCTCTTTATGTGGGCTTCAGCAGACAGGTTTGGTGTGATATCAACTCCTAGATCTTTCTCTCTGTTTCATTAAGTACTTCATCTCCTATTCTGTATCCTGTATCTGGCCTCCTGTTTCCACTGCCTTGTTTCATTACTTCGCATTTACTCGGGTTGAACTTCAACAGCCATTTGTTGTTCCATTCACTCAGTCTATCTAGGTCATCTTGTAGCCTCCTATTATCATCCCCTGTTTCAATCCTCCTCATAATTTTTGCATCGACGGCAAACATTGAGAGGAACGAATCTATACACTCTGGGAGATCATTTACATATACCAGAAACAGTATAGGTCCAAGGACTGACCCCTGCGGGACTCCACTTGTAACGTCTCGCCAATCTGAGACCTCACCCCATACAGTGACTCGTTGTCTCCTGTTGCTTAGGTACTCCTCTATCCACCGGAGTACCTTCCAGTGGTTAGAGGCATTTGTTTGGGTTTAAACCTGTTAGTAGATAGTGGTATGGGAATTGATAGGGAGGAAGGAGGTAATAAAAGTATGTGTTTGTTGGAGAAACAAATTGGCAAAATGATCAGGGAAAGAGAAGGGCCTCAAAATAACAATTCACTTAGGGTATATTACACTAACAGTAGAAGTCTAAGAAATAAAATAAACAAATTAAATGCTCTTGTCAGCACAGAAAAAATAGATATTATCGCGCTTACCGAAACGTGGATGAATGTTGAAAATAGAGAACTATTAGCTGAACATCAAATATATGGATTTAAACTATTTCACACAGATAGATATATTAGACGAGGAGGGGGAGTAGCCATATATATTAGGGACAATTTGAAATGTAGTATCAAAGAGGGAATCAAAACTGAGCTACATACAGAAACTATTTGGATAGAATTAAGCGAAAAAGCAAATAACATTATAATAGGAGTTATATATAGGCCACCAAATTTAGACAGAATGGAAGCAAAGCATCTATGGGATGAAATATTTAGAGCATCTAGATCTAACAGTATTTATGTCATGGGTGACTTTAATTTTAGTGGAATAAACTGGTTGAACAAAACAGGGAATAATGAAGCAGAAGATTTTCTAGAATTAATTGACGATTGCTTTCTTACGCAACACATAAAAGAACCAACGTTCTGAAAATAAACAGAAATTTTTCCAACGGGAAAATAATGTTTTAGATTTAGTGTTAACTAACAGGGAAACACAAATTAAAGACATCGAAATAGGGAGTGAGCTAGGGAATAGTGATCCTAAAGACATCATATTTAGCATAGAATGGAATAGATGTAGGAGAAAATTATTGTAACGGGGGGTGGGGGAAATAGCTCTATCTTGTCCATTATTCCACCCCCCAGTTAACTAACGAGGCCGGGGGAAACAGCTCTCTCTAGTCCGTTATCCCGTCCCCAGTTAGCTAACTCCCAGAGTTCCTAAGGCAACCTCTCTCGTTCAACACCTTGTAACCTAGGTATTTGACTACCTAGGTGCTAAGACTACAAGGCGCCGTAACTGGATCAGTTACCCGAAACTCTAGAGAGAACTCTAGAATACAGAATCATTGCCACAAACGTATAAGAGAAAACGAAAGGAAAGAAATGAATAGTGAAGTAATTAGTGAGGGTTTGGGTGAGAGGTAGGGAGGTGGGAGGAGCGAGGAGGGTCATTAGTTGAAAGTGAGAGTTTAGAGAAGGGTGGAGGGAGAGGTGTAGATAGGTAGAAGTAGAAGAGTAGATAGTAGAAGTAGAAGAGTAGATATGCTGCCACCATCCATTCTAGACCATTACATACAAGACAAGGAATGGAACTTGTCTGTATCAAAATATTCTCAAAAGATGTTATTACCATGTATCAACTCCAAACAAGTACTCATTAATATCTTGAATCTAGTAACCACCGAGGCTTTCTCACCTCAACTCAACTCTAGGGACACAGTGAAAGACCATTTAAATAATAAATTCAACAATTATATTTTTCATGATAAATATCATAACTTAAGCAATCCAATTAAAATGTTAAAGATTAATATTCAAAGTGAGTCATCCTCCAAGAATCTGAGAACACTACAATTGACTGCCCCTGATCGTCACACAACACTTGTAAAACACGACAAGTCACCTTAATCCACCACCGAGGACTGAGTCTAAGTTGAATAGAGAGGGGGGGGGGGTCTGTAGTTGACAGAGACTCCCGCCCTGCCGGCCGACAGCCTCCCTGCTAGGGCCGTCTCCTCTGCTCTGCTCGTCTGCTGTTCTCTTGATTTAATCCTCCATGCTCGATAGCTCTCCGAGTTTATATTGGGGAACCTAGTAGCTAACTCCGCCCACAAGTAGATAGCCTTCGGCACTCTACCAAGCCACTCCTTAAACGTCGGCATGTTTGAAGGCTACCAGACTACAACTAAGAGATTATCAGAAGCAAGGTGAAATTCGCATGATCTGGCCTCAGGTCACTTGGGGTCATTAACGCTTTGAGGTGTGAGTTTCAGGCCGACAAACTGGCGCCTCTCAGATCTTTGTCTGTGACTCATGTACTCTATGTATGTATTAAACTAAACCAAACACTTTTACAGTGTTACATTATGTTAAAGTACCTGATTTTCGAAAAGCTAATTTCAATACATTATAAACTTGGATAAGTTTAGATTTAGGAAAGACTTGGGTAAATACTGGTTCAGTAACAGGGTTATTGATTTGTGGAACCAATTATCGCGTAACGTGCTGGAGGTGGGGTCCCTCGATTGTTACAAGCGCGGGTTGGACAAGTATATGAGTGGGATTGGGTGGTTATAGATAGGAGCTGCCTCGTATGGGCCAATAGGCCTTCTGCAGTTACCTTTGTTCTTATGTTCTTAAATGTATCAACACAAGACAGAACACGAAACAATGGGCATAAATGAAATAAGTTTAGATTTAGGAAAGACTTGGGTAAATACTGGTTCGGTAACAGGGTTGTTGATTTGTGGAACCAATTACCACGTAATGTGGTGGAGATGGGGTCCCTCGATTGTTTCAAACGTGAGTTGGACATGTATATGAGTGGGTGTGGGTGGTTATAAATAGGAGCTGCCTCGTATGGGCTAATAGGCCTTCTGCAGTTACCTTGTTCTTATGTTCTTATGTAATAACCTAAGAAATTTATTGGGTCAAATAGATTGGAAAGTCTTGGGTATGGGGTGTGGGCCGGTCTTAGTGCTAGACGTGAACCCAGCAATAGGTGACGTAAAAGGGGTTTTCGATGTGGACTCAAAATAGAACCTATTTAAAGTATTCTAAACGAAGCCCAGGAACGTAGTATACCATATAAATTGGGTTATATATATATATAAAGATCGAATACTAATGATCCAAAGTGGATAACAAAGGATCTGAAGAACCTTATAGGTAAAAAAAGAGCGTGGTACAAAAGGATTAAGAATGGGGAAGTCAGTTTAGAACAGGAATTCGTACAACTGCCTAGAAATGTTAAAAAAGAGATAAGGAAAGCAAAAAGAAACTATGAAGTTCGCATAGCAGAGCAAGCAAAGACAAATCCAAAAGGGTTTTTCCAGTTATACCGGACAAAGATTAGGGAAAGGATAGGTCCATTAAAACCTGAGACCTTACCTTGAGGTGCTTCCGGGGCTTAGCGTCCCCGCGGCCCGGTCGTCGACCAGGCCTCCTGGTTGCCGGACTGATCAACCAGGCTTTTGGACGCGGCTGCTCGCAGCCTGACGTATGAGTCACAGCCTGGTTGATCAGGTATCCTTTGGAGGTGCTTATCCAGTTCTCTCTTGAACACTGTGAGGGGTCGGCCAGTTATGCCCCTTATGTGTAGTGGAAGCGTGTTGAACAGTCTCGGACCTCTGATGTTGATAGTTCTCTCTTGAACACTGTGAGGGGTCGGCCAGTTATGCCCCTTATGTGTAGTGGAAGCGTGTTGAACAGTCTCGGGCCTCTGATATAGATAGTTCTCTCTCAGAGTACCTGTTGCCTCTTTATTATTTGACCTGACAAGTACCAGTACCAGTACCAAACAATATTTTAAACCGTGACCGTGGCAGTGAATACCTTCTCGTGGTACGAGTCCCTACTCTCTTGTCTCCAGGATGTCGGTGAGACGTTAGCTGAGATGTGTGCTAAAATCTCCGTCAACGTGGCGAACCTTGCTCCTATGGTGCAGGTGGGTCCTGGACCACACGAGCTTGGGTCCTGTTGTCCATCTTGGAAGCAAAAACGGATGTTTGGAGTGAATGCGTCCCCACAAGAAGCTGACTAACTCCTGAGTACTTACTTACTGATAGGTGAATAGGCGCATTCGGTGAAAGGAAATGTACCATGTCCATGCTGGCATGTCTGTTCTGCCCAGGTTTAATGAAATAAAACTGGTTATATGTTTTGGTATAAAAATTTATTTACTAAAATACTTGTACATAAATACAATACATAAAAAGACATTTTTACTAAGTAATCATATAGAGAAAACTACAGTACCACGTATGAAGCAATAATAATCACACATAATTTGAAAACTGCAAAAGCAATTTCCGTAGTTCACAACTGTCAATGTCTACATCAGTGCTGTCGATATAGTCTATGTCAATGTTCCTGGCGGTGCTGTCGTTCTCCCTCGTGATCTCATAGTCGTTAATACTGTCGCTATTGACATCACTCTCGCTACAGCTAACTCCAATGGTAGATTTCTTCCAAGCAATAATGTCGGCCTGGAGGTCTGGCAGGCGACTGTAGGAGCCGTGGTCCAGAGGGCTTCGCGTGAAGGGGTCGGACGGGTGGGACGTCAGCAGCAGGGTGACCAGCGTCGACTCGTCCACCAGCATCTTGGACGAGTGTAACAGCACCGGCGCCTCCATCACTGCTTGCGTCACGCTGTCTAGGAACCTCTCCGGGCACTCCTCCGTCGACTCCTCAATGGGAGTGGGAAAGTAACTAAAACAGAATCCAGTCTCTGCTACCTTTTCGTTGAATGAAAACAAAAGTTGAGAGTGATTCAAGCTCAGGACTCGAGAAACAGGAGTTGGTAATGCCTTGTAAACTCTGTCCAAAACGGTTGATAGCCATAAGTAGCTGGCATTCTCATTTTGTAATGTCGAGCTCATAGTAACCAGAGAAGAGGTTATACATACAATGGAAGCTGCAGCGGCCTCAGCCAGGCCAGGAACCACAAAAGCCACCATTGTGGATGGTGTAGTAACCATCATCTCATATAAATAACAAATGCTATCGAACGACGACACTGTGCGAAGAGTATCCGAGGAACTTGAAAGACGTCTCGATCGTAATGCTTCGGACATTCGCCCCAACAACTGCACAATGTGGTTGAAGAAGGAGGATTCTGGTCCAATCTTCAGATGCCTCACCTGTTGCACGGCTGCAGCTGCAACAGCATGTAAGTAACCATGTGTGTTAAGGTCTTCAAATACCTTGAAGAAACAATATTCAATGCTCGTGGGTGATTCGTTATTGAGGTGACTCACCTCCATGTATAGACTCGTGGCTACAAATCCTTCAACAACTTGCATGCCGCAGTTGGCCTCTTGCAAGTACTTCTCTGGACACATGGCAATAAAGCGAATCATTTCCAGTCGCAGATACGGGTTGGGACACAATTTCTGATCAGAATACATCTTCAGAATCCACGATTTCAAGAAATCAGAATATAATAGGACTGAATCCCTGTAGTTCTCTGGCTGCCAGTGTCTGACAAGCTTTATCATGGTCCAGAGAACGTCCTCCCAACGACCTGTCATCTTCATCAAGCTCGTACCCATACATGAGGCTATTGTTTGTGCCCAAAACATTCCAAGACGCGCCTTCTTAACGTATAAATCCTTTATAAAATCTGCATCATCGTCAAGCACTTGCTCAGCCTCTTTCATAGTTTTAAATATATATTCAGGAGAGATTTTGGTGGGGTTGATCTGCGATGCGGCAATGAGAAATGCATGACGTCTAGAACTGAAATCTTTGAAAATGTCCTTTCTGGATTAATAGATGCTCCCAAGAGGAATCAGCGTCGCGAATGAGTCAAACAAGACAAGCTATTAAGATAGCAATGAGGGGAGAATCTGTAATGATGATGTGATGGGATGAGAGAATCTAACTTCAGGGCATTATATGGTATTCATGGAAGGAGGTGAGGTGAAATTATTCATTTAGATTCGTTTCTTCTTTGAAAGAACATACGAACGTAAGAACCCAAGAACCAAGCTAACTGCAGAAGGCCTATTGGCCCAAACGAGGCAGCTCCTATTTATAACCACCCAATCCCACTCATATACATGTCAAATCCACGTTTAAAACAATCAAGAGACCCCACCTCCACCAAGTTACCCGACAATTGGTTCCACAAATCAACAACCCGGTCGAGGAGGGAGGGGAGGTCGGCCGAGCGGACAGCACACTGGGCTTGTGATCCTGGGTTCGATCCCAGGCACCGGCGAGAAACAATGGGCAGAGTTTCTTTCACCCTATGCCCCTGTTACCTAGCAGTAAAATAGGTACCTGAGTGTTAGTCAGCTGTCACGGGCTGCTTCCTGGGGGTGGAGGCCTGGTCGAGGACTGGGCCGCGGGGACACTAAAAAGCCCCGAAATCATCTCAAGATAACCCTGTTACCGAACCAGTATTTACCCAAGTCTTTCCTAAATCTAAACTTATCCAATTTATACCCATTGTTTCTGTTCTGTCTTGTGTTGATACTTTTAATACCCTATTAATATCCCCTTTGTTATGTCCATTCATCCACTTGTAAACCTCTATCATGTCACTTTTAACTCTTTGCCTTTCCAGTGAATGCAAGTTAAGCTTTGTTAATCTTTCTTCATATGAAAGATTTCTAATGTGGGGAATTAACTTAGTCATCCTACGCTGGACACGTTCAAGTGAATTTATATCCATTCTATAGTACAGCAACCAAAACTGAACTGCATAATCTAAATGGGGCCTAACCAGAGCAAGATATAGCTGAAGAACAACACCAGGTGTCTTGTTACTAACGCTTCGATTAATAAATCCCAGTGTCCTATTGACATTATTATGAACATTCAGGCATTGATCCTTTTGTTTTAAATTATTACTAATCATAACTCCCAGATCCCTTTCGCAATCTGACTTCGAAAAGTCGGAAAGAAAGATGAAGGACACAAGACTCATGTTCAAAGCAGTCGGCCTCCCATTTCATCCAGCAAGCACACTGGGGCCAATAGGAGTAGCAATTCCAGTGCCAAATTTACCACCGAGAAGGGTCTGAAAGCCACCAGGCCCTCAACCTGCACAACATTAAATAGTGCTCCCACTGAACTGAACGCTTTCTGGCCAATGCTCAAAACTTTGGTCACTGAGTTAATCGAAAGTCTGCTGTCTTCACATGGAATCAAGCAAACCACAGAGACTCGGAAGACGATTGAGCACAAGCTCAAAAAATTCGAAGATGTAATATCCACACCGTCAAGACAGCAGGGCAGGAGACACCCCCATAAAAAGCAGATAGAGTCCAGGTCGTCGGAAAGCGACATTGATGAGGCAATTTCAGGACCACTAAGAACCTATACACCAATTGCAACTTCCATGGCGTGTTCATCAGACTCCATGGATACCACGGAATTATCAGCACATTCCAAGAACCTAGAATTCTAAAGATCCTGCAATGGAATGCGCAAGGACTGCGCACTAAATTGGAACACTTGCAATGCATAGCAGCAACCAAAGGCATAGACATCCTGATACTACAGGAGAGCTTGCTTCGAGCCGGAGTAGAACCTAAAATCTCAGGCTATCGAGGCTTCTTCCTTCCATGGATCAATGGGCAATCCAGGGGATGTGCAATCTACGTAAAATGTGACCTGATCTCCAAATCCATAACCAGCCCACCCAATTGTGGAGCAGGGACAGAGGTAATGGGAGTCACCATTGAGCTAAGACACGACAAACTTGAAGTGTTTAATGTGTACAGGTCTCCACAAGCCGAAATGGATCTCTCTGTGTTATTTGGACACGCGACAACAACAAACACAATCATTTGTGGAGATTTTAATGCCCATCATCGTGTAACACTGTAAAGTGTTTGGTTTAGTTTAATACATACAGAGAGTACATGAGTCACAGACAAGGATCTGAGAGGTGCCAGTTGTCTGCCTGAGACCTCACACCTCAAAGCGTTAATGACCTCAAGTGACCTGAGGTCAGATCATGAGAATTTCACCTTGCTTCCGCTAAGCTTATAATTGTAGTCTGGTAGCCTTCAAACATGCCGACGTTTAAGGAGTGGCTTGGTAATGCCGGAGGCTATCTACTTGTGGGCGGAGTTAGTACTAGGATCCCCAATATATACTGAGGGAGCATAGAGTATTAAGCATTAAGGGAACAGGAGACGAACCAGCAGAGCAGAGCAGAGAAGACGTCCCTAGCAGGGAGGCTGTCGGCCGGCAGGGGCGAGACAGTCTCTGTCAAGCTACAGACCCCCCTCCCTCTCTATTCAACTTAGACTCAGTCCTCGGTGAGTGAACATTAAGGTGACTTGGTCGTGTTTACATATGTTGTGTGATGATCAGGGGCAGTCAAGTTGTAGGGTTCTCGAATTCTTGGATGATGACTCACTTTGCATATTAAACTGGAACATTTTAATTGAATTGCTAAATTATGATACTTCATGGGAAATATAATTAAGAATTTATTATTTAAACTGTGTTTAACTTTGTTCCCTAGAGATTTGAGTTGAGGTGAGAAAGCCTCTGTGGTTACTGGTTTCATGATATTAACGAGTACATGTTTGGAGTTGATACATGGTAATAACATCTTTTGAGAATATTTTGATACAGACAAGTTCCATTCCTTGTCTTGTATGTAATGATCATGAATGGATGGTGGCAGCATTTCGTCTTCTACTAGCTACTTTCTACTTCTACTATCTACTCTTCTACTTCTACCTATCTACACCTCTCCCTCCACCCCTCTCTAAACTCTCCCTTTCAACTAATGACCCTCCTCGCCCCTCCCACCTCTCTCCTCTCTCACCCGAAACCCTCACTAGTTACTTCACTATTCATTTCTTTCCTTTCGTTTTCTCTTATACGTTTGTGGCAATGATTCTGTATTCTAGAGTTCTCTCTAGAGTTTCGGGTAGCTGATCCAGTTACGACGCCTTGTAGTCTTAGTACCTAGGTAGTCAAATACCTAGGTTACAAGGTGTTGAACGAGAGAGGTTGCCTTAGGAACTCTGGGAGTGCTCTAGAATAGTTAGCTAACTGGGGACGGGATAACGGACTAGAGAGAGCTGTTTCCCCCGGCCTCGTTAGTTAACTGGGGGGTGGAATAATGGACAAGATAGAGCTATTTCCCCCACCCCCCGTTACAATGTTGGCAGCGGTGTTGAACAATGTTGTAGGTAGTTGGTGTTCTTTTAACATTGTTCAGTCCCACGTGTCTTTTTGCCGCTCAGGCGCTATCAGGGAGATCTTGACAGGTGTTTTACTTTCGCGATTTAGCGAGTTTTCAGGTTGGGAGATTGTGATTCTCTGGTGTTGTGTTTAGTGATTTTGTGAGTTTTGTGAAGTTCAGGGAATGTTCACCAGAACTTGCGAATGTAGTGATTAATGTTAGTGATAAGATTTGGTGATTTTGGAACTTAGCGGTGTTGGTAGTGGAGCTCACCTGAGTGTGACAGGTGACCTCGCATGTCCCACGGGGACACCCAGCCACCGCTGGTCTCCAGGTCAGTGGGGAGTGGCAGGTGTAGTTTTTAAGTAGTGGTTCTGCTCAGATTATTGCGATCGACTGTTTTACTCCTTTTGAACGCAATAACCCGAGGTGTACTGGTATTGTACAGCATGCTAGGGGGAGGCTTAGTATGTCAGTAGACTTCACGTTGGGGACGCTCGACGTTAGATAGTCTGGTCACAGGGGTGGCAACAGTTTGGAGTTGTTGACCGGCGGAGATGCTAGGGAAACACTCTGGGTCACGTAGGTGGCTGTAGGTTAAGGGTGGGAGTAATGGTTAATTATGTACTTAAGATTAGGAACGGTACAGTTAAGTTTAGGCTAGTGTTTTGTCTATTAGTGTTTTTTTTTTTGTGACAAGTTAAAAGTAGTGATGACCTTATTCTCTCTTCTCTAAACTTTCCTCTGTTACTGTTTTATGTTCCACCAAGTCAATATCATTCAGAGTTAATTGGATTATTAAAAAAATTGAAGTGTAGTTGTTGCCAGGAGGAGAGCGTTATGATATAACTGTGTAACCCTATACAAACTACAGGGTCACACAACAGCATGGAACACGGGTATTGTCGCCTTTATGTTCAATTCACAGGTGGGAGCCAGAGGAGAGGCGCGACGCATATACAGAAGAGAGAGACGGCTGCTGTGTACCATACTCACGGGCGTTTATCACCACCACCACGACCAGCCCACTACCTGGAGGTCATGGCTCCACCACCACCACCACCACCACCCCAGGGGACCCCAAGATGCAGCCCTCTCGGTCGGTCAACATTGGTCTACCCAGTGGACCCCAAGACGGACGGACCCCAGTGGACCCCTAGACGGACGGACCCCAGTGGACCCCAGGTCGTTCTGCAGACGAACCCAGACGACCCAGTAAAGATGGAAGAGGAACAACGACTCCAGTCTGTCCCACCAACATCGGTCTACCCAGGACGGAACCCAATGGACCCCAGGTCGCTTGTCAAAGACCCATGGGAGGAGGAAGAGAGAAGAAAGAAGAGAGAAGAAGGAAGAGAGAAGAAAGAAGAGAGAAGAAAGAAGATAAGACAAGCTGAGTGAGACACGATGCCTAGTGTCCCGTGCTGGTGTCAGCATCATTGCATGGAGCGTAATTGCAAGACAGGATCGTTTGCCTTAACTGGCCGCCCCTCCTGCAAGCATGTTGCTCTGTTGAGTGATTCTTCCTGTGTCGTGCGGACTTGATGTGGCTGTCAGAAGTAGCTCTCTGAAGGAGGCGTGCTGGAGCAACAGGGAGGAAGAGGAGTAGGATGGGATTTCTACTGTTGGCAACTATATGAAGGTCTCGAAACTTGTAGTCCCTATAGCTGTGAAGAACCCCAATATACGTCTCTCATGGTGACTGACGTAGGGCCAATTACAGATCAGCTGGGACAACCGAATTCCACGGTCCTGTGCGCAGTTCAAGTAGTAACGGCTTTCGGGTTGACCAAGGGTTGTTGTGCGTTAACGACGGAGAAGCGACGGAGGCAGTTGTGTTGAAGAAATGTGGTACAGGATTATCTACAAGACCAAGCAGTGACGTCGCCCAGCCAGAGACAATCGACGTCTGTCTACATATTTCATTTTTTAGAGTAGGATGATGTATATTTGTTTAGCTAGGATGTATTTTTTTTTTCGTTAATAAAGTTGTTGCACACAGCTAGCTTGCTTTAGCAGTGTTGCAAAAACTTTATTTCGGGGAGAAGGGGAGATGTAACACTGTAAAGTGTTTGGTTTAGTTTAATACATACATAGAGTACATGAGTCACAGACAAGGATCTGAGAGGCGCCAGTTGTCTGCCTGAGACCTCACACCTCAAAGCGTTAATGACCTCAAGTGACCTGAGGTCAGATCATGAGAATTTCACCTTGCTTCCGCTAAGCTTATAATTGTAGTCTGGTAGCCTTCAAACATGCCGACGTTTAAGGAGTGGCTTGGTAATGCCGGAGGCTATCTACTTGTGGGCGGAGTTAGTACTAGGATCCCCAATATATACTGAGGGAGCATAGAGTATTAAGCATTAAGGGAACAGGAGACGAACCAGCAGAGCAGAGCAGAGAAGACGTCCCTAGCAGGGAGGCTGTCGGCCGGCAGGGGCGAGACAGTCTCTGTCAAGCTACAGACCCCCCCCCCCTCTCTATTCAACTTAGACTCAGTCCTCGGTGAGTGAACATTAAGGTGACTTGGTCGTGTTTACATATGTTGTGTGATGATCAGGGGCAGTCAAGTTGTAGGGTTCTCGAATTCTTGGATGATGACTCACTTTGCATATTAAACTGGAACATTTTAATTGAATTGCTAAATTATGATACTTCATGGGAAATATAATTATGAATTTATTATTTAAACTGTGTTTAACTTTGTTCCCTAGAGATTTGAGTTGAGGTGAGAAAGCCTCTGTGGTTACTGGTTTCATGATATTAACGAGTACATGTTTGGAGTTGATACATGGTAATAACATCTTTTGAGAATATTTTGATACAGACAAGTTCCATTCCTTGTCTTGTATGTAATGATCATGAATGGATGGTGGCAGCATTTCGTCTTCTACTAGCTACTTTCTACTTCTACTATCTACTCTTCTACTTCTACCTATCTACACCTCTCCCTCCACCCCTCTCTAAACTCTCCCTTTCAACTAATGACCCTCCTCGCCCCTCCCACCTCTCTCCTCTCTCACCCCAAACCCTCACTAATTACTTCACTATTCATTTCTTTCCTTTCGTTTTCTCTTATACGTTTGTGGCAATGATTCTGTATTCTAGAGTTCTCTCTAGAGTTTCGGGTAGCTGATCCAGTTACGACGCCTTGTAGTCTTAGTACCTAGGTAGTCAAATACCTAGGTTACAAGGTGTTGAACGAGAGAGGTTGCCTTAGGAACTCTGGGAGTGCTCTAGAATAGTTAGCTAACTGGGGACGGGATAACGGACTAGAGAGAGCTGTTTCCCCCGGCCTCGTTAGGTAACTGGGGGGTGGAATAATGGACAAGATAGAGCTATTTCCCCCACCCCCCGTTACAATCGATTAGCACTGGGCTCGAACAAAACAAATGAAGCCGGCATACACATTACACATCTACTGGACCAGCTTCCAGAAATACAAATCCTAAACAAGAATGAACCTACCCACATCCAAGGAGGCAGATTAGACCTAACCTTCGTTTCAGCCTCCCTAAGAGATGCAGCAACATGGTCAGTTGAGCCCACACTCACAAGCGACCACTATGGGGTCCAAATTGATCTTCAGTTAGACCTACCCACCCCACCTCCGCCTCCATCTGAAGTCTGGAACTTTGCTTTAGCAAACTGGGACCGATTTCAAAACCTCATTTCAGAGTGGCAAAGAAACTATGATCTTCCCGAAGACATTAATCAGGCAGAACAAGAATTTGTCAAAGCGATTCAAAGTGCAGCCAACCACTCAATCCCACTGAAAAACAGTCCACCGGACACCATAAAGATCATTGGTACTATTGCGAACGTGTCAAAGAACTCAACCATAGACTCAATAGAACAAGAAAGCTATACAAAAAGCAGCCAAGTGCCCGCAACAGGATCTTACTTTGTAAGGTCAAGGAACATGTACATCGAGAGACCAGACAAATAAAAGAACAAAAGTGGCTGGAATGGTGTTCACACCTGAATGAACACACCTCTCTCGGAGAGATGTGGCAGCAAATTCACCGAGCCAAAGGGAATAAAACACCTAAAGCTCCACACCCCAAGGATCCTCAACAGGAAGCCGAAGTACTGGCAACCAGGTTTGCAGAGAGAGCAGCCAGCAATCAACTTCCACCAGATGTATTAGCAGTACAGACCGGACTAGAGGAAGAAAGGTGGCACAGAATCCTTACAGCATGTGAAGAAGTCTCTGACACTAATGCCCCCTTCACACTGGATGAGCTCAATCGGGCAAAGAAAAACTCCAAGGATACATCCCCTGGAGCCGACAAAATAACCTATAAAATGATTAGAAACCTCGGCCCAGAGGGAGGCGCTGCATACCTAAGGTTAATTAATTTAGCCTGGACTTCTCAAACTAGACCTTCTGCTTGGAATAGAGCAGACATAGTGCCGATCCCAAAACCCAAAGATCCAGTTAATCCCAGGCCCATCTCTCTCCAAAGCGGTGCAGCCAAGACGGCTGACAGAATGGCACTCTACAGACTGGAGTGGAAAATGCCTAAACTGCACCATGACATGTATGCCTATAGAAGAGGGGTTGGCACAGTGGAATGTATTACAACTCTGTTAGCCCACTTGAATGACAGACCAGGAATTCTGATATTCCTGGACCTCGAAAAAGCCTTTGAACTGGCTAGCGCCCCAGCTATTCTCTGCTGCCTCATTGACAAAGAGGTCAGAGGCAACCTGCTCTCCTGGACCAAAAACTGTCTCATAAACAAAGAAGCAAGAGTAAAACTTCATGGCACAGTCTTCATGGCAAGAGTACAAAAGACTGAAATGAAAATGGTACACCGCAAGGAGGTATTCTCAGCCCTCTTCTCTTCAACTGTTTAATGGAAAGAATAATGAGGTTGAAACTCCCACATCACTGCAGGCTGCTAAACTACGCGGACGACTTTGTCATCATCATAAAAGGAAGGGATGTGGCGCGCCTTGCACCCAAATGGTTAGACTGCATCAGTAAAGAGGCAAAACAGATTGGGATCAAACTCAACCCCTCAAAGTCAAAGGCCATGCCCATAAAAATAGCGAATCCCAACATTCAACTCACAGTACAGGGTCAACCAATAGAATGGGTCGACACCTATCAGTATCTAGGAATCATCCTGGACACACACATGAATTTTAATGCTGAGATCACTTACTTGAGAGAGCGAACTGCGGCCCGGACGGCAATCCTCAGGTCGCTAACCTCCCTTTCTGGAGGAGCCAATCTGCAAGTCCTTCGCACATACTATGTACAGGCAGTCAGATCAGTGATCGATTATGCCGCACCTGCACTCACAAATCTATCACACCAACAGTGGAAAAAGCTTGAAGTTGCCCAAAACAATGCTATGAGAGCTGCACTGGGAGCCCCCATGTGGACCAGGCTTGGAACTCTTAGACTGGAGACGGGTTTGCCCTCTCTACAAGAAAGAATATCACAAAGGACAGCTACAATTATCAGTAAGATAATTATTTCTTCTGATCCAATCCCAGTACGGCAGGCTTTGGTGGTTGGACTAGGCCAAAACAATGGAAACTCTTGGGTTGCAAGAGCAGGAAAAGTCCTAAACAGACTACATTTAAAAAACATGATTCTTGATAGAGAGGGTGATCATCCACACCCAAATTACACTCCTTGCGCGCCGTGGGAAGAGCCTACTTTCAAAATAGTAATAGAAAGTCTCCCAATGAAAAAGGCTGCCTATGATCCGACAATCCTAAGGCGCATAATAGAAGAGCAAATGTATAGCATTGCAGTAGCAGGAGCCACCCACATCTTCACAGACGGATCGGTGGACACAGAATATGAGAGTGCTGGCGCTGCTCTTTGCACGACCAGCGTACAGGCATATTGGAGACTGGGAGGACTAGTATCATCAACCCAAACTGAGCTGTTCGCCATACAACAGGCATTCGCATATGTGATTGCACAAAACACTCAAAATGCAATCATACACACAGACTCAAAAGCTGCACTTCAAATACTGGGACAAAAACAGTGGAAAGATAATGTGGAAATAATTACCACCATTTTGTATCTTGGAGCAGTCGCTAAAGGCAAAGGCCTCAACATAACCTTAAACTGGATCCCATCCCATATTGGAATCCCATTAAATGAAAAAGCTGATGAAATTGCTAAATTGGCAACTCGTCATCCAGTGATACATAAAACAATTCAACCCAGCCTAGAGAACATAAAAAACATCATCACCAAAAAACTCTCACATCTCAACAAAGCCTACCTACACCAGAGAATAGCTGAAGGTTCGCCATCTGCAACATGGTATCTTCAGGCAACCAAATTAGAAAGGTTAAATATCCCAAAAGGAATCCACAGGGAAATAGCAGTTAGGCTATATAGACTACGTCTAGGTTACAGATGCAACTGGGAGATTGGTGAACCCCGACAGAGAGAGTGCATCTTCTGCCAAACTGTCACAGAAAAGCCATTACTTCACTATCTTCTGGAATGTGAAGCAACCAGTGACCTTAGAAGAGCTTTAAGAGTTCCTGAATCATGCAGTGGCCACCCTGAAGCCATCAACACAGCCACTCTCCTGGTCAACAAAGGTGTCCAGCAGCTGGACACCCTCATAAAGACTGTGAAGCAGTATCCTCCCCCACGATAACAGCTTGATGGTTAAATGCAACCTCAGAACACTGGAAAAAAAAAATTGTACCACTTACGGGCTATTCATGCCCGTGCCACCTCTTGGGTGGCTTAATCTTTATCAATCAATCAATCTTGAAACAATCGAGGGACCCCACATCCACCACGTTACACGGCAATTGGTTCCACAAATCATAAGAACATAAGAACAAAGGTAACTGCAGAAGGCCTATTGGCCCATACGAGGCAGCTCCTATCTATAACCACCCAATCCCACTCATATACTTGTCCAACCCGCGCTTGTAACAATCGAGGGACCCCACCTCCAGCACGTTACGCGGTAATTGGTTCCACAAATCAATAACCCTGTTACTGAACCAGTATTTACCCAAGTCTTTCCTAAATCTAAACTTATCCAAGTTTATAATGTATTGAAATTAGCTTTTCGAAAATCAGGTACTTTAACATAATTTTCTCCTACAGATCTATTCCATTCTATGCTAAATCTGATGTCTTTATGATCACTATTCCCTAGCTCACTCCCTATTTCGATGTCTTTAATTTGTGTTTCCCTGTTAGTTAACACTAAATCTAAAATATTATTTTCCCGCGTTGGTTCTTTTATGTGTTGCGTAAGAAAGCAATCGTCAATTAATTCTAGAAAATTTTCTGCTTCATTATTCCCTGTTTTGTTCAACCAGTTTATTCCACTAAAATTAAAGTCAGTATCATTGTTAGATCTAGATGCTCTAGATATTTCATCCCATAGATGCTTTGCTTCCATTCTGTCTAAATTTGGTGGCCTATATATAACTCCTATTATAATGTTATTTGCTTTTTCGCTTAATTCTATCCAAATAGTTTCTGTATGTAGCTCAGTTTTGATTCCCTCTTTGAGACTACATTTCAAATTGTCCCTAACATATATGGCTACTCCCCCTCATCGTCTAATATATCTATCTGTGTGAAATAGTTTAAATCCATTTATTTGATATTCAGCTAATAGTTCTCTATTTTCAACATTCATCCCATACGAGGCAGCTCCTATTTATAACCACCCACACCGACTCATATACATGTCCAACTCACGTTTGAAACAATCGAGGGACCCCATCTCCACCACATTACGTGGCAATTGGTTCCACAAATCAACAACCCTGTTACCGAACCAGTATTTACCCAAGTCTTTCCTAAATCTAAACTTATTTCATTTATACCCATTGTTTCGTGTTCTGTCTTGTGTTGATACATTTAAGAACATAAGAACAAAGGTAACTGCAGAAGGCCTATTGGCCCATACGAGGCAGCTCCTATCTATAACCACCCAATCCTACTCATATACTTGTCCAACCCGCGCTTGAAACAATCGAGGGACCCCACATCCACCACGTTACGCGGCAATTGGTTCCACAAATCATAAGAACATAAGAACAAAGGTAACTGCAGAAGGCCTATTGGCCCATGCGAGGCAGCTCCTATCTATAACCACCCAATCCCACTCATATACTTGTCCAACCCGCGCTTGTAACAATCGAGGGACCCCACCTCCAGCACGTTACGCGGTAATTGGTTCCACAAATCAATAACCCTGTTATTGAACCAGTATTTACCCAAGTCTTTCCTAAATCTAAACTTATCCAAGTTTATAATGTATTGAAATTAGCTTTTCGAAAATCAGGTACTTTAACATAATTTTCTCCTACAGATCTATTCCATTCTATGCTAAATCTGATGTCTTTATGATCACTATTCCCTAGCTCACTCCCTATTTCGATGTCTTTAATTTGTGTTTCCCTGTTAGTTAACATTAAATCTAAAATATTATTTTCCCGCGTTGGTTCTTTTATGTGTTGCGTAAGAAAGCAATCGTCAAGTAATCTAGAAAATTTTCTGCTTCATTATTCCCTGTTTTGTTCAACCAGTTTATTCCACTAAAATTAAAGTCAGTATCATTGTTAGATCTAGATGCTCTATTTCATTTCATTCAGATATTTCATGGGAAATGAATGGATATCGAGGGCACTTGGTGTCAATTGCCGGCTGGAAAGATATTGCAAATCAAATGCAATATCTTTCATAGACAACTGGGAACACTTCTATGGAAGAAATGAAATGTATGCTCGTGATGGGGTGCATCTATCGAGAGCTGGGGTTGTTGCTGTTGCGAACTCGCTAGAAGAAGTGGTTAGAGGTGTTTGTTTGGGTTTAAACTGTTAGTAGATAGAGGTATGGGAATTGATTTGGAGGAAGGAGGTAATAAAAGTATGTGTTTGTGGGAGAAAGGAATTGGCAAAACGATCAGGGAAAGAGAAGGTCCGCAAAATAACAATTCACTTAGGGTATATTACACTAACAGTAGAAGTCTAAGAAATAAAATTAACGAATTAAATGCTCTTGTCTGCACAGAAAAAATAGATATTATTGCACTTACCGAAACGTGGATGAATGTAGAAAATAGAGAACTATTAGCTGAATATCAAATATATGGATTTAAACTATTTCACACAGATAGATATATTAGACGAGGAGGTGGAGTAGCCATATATGTTAGGGACAATTTGAAATGTAGTCTCAAAGAGGGAATCAAAACAGAGCCACACACAGAAACTATTTGGATTGAATTAAACGAAAAAGCTAATAATATTATAATAGGAGTAATATATAGGCCACCAAATTTAGACAGAATGGAAGCAAAGTATCTATGGGATGAAATATCTAGAGCATCTAGATCTAACAGTATTTATGTCATGGGTGACTTTAATTTTAGCGGAATAAACTGGTTGAACAAAACAGGGAATAGTGAAGCAGAAGATTTTCTAGAATTAATTGACGATTGCTTTCTTACGCAACACATTAAGGAACCAACACGGGAAAATAATATTTTAGATTTAGTGTTAACTAACAGGGAAACGCAAATTAATGACATCGAAATAGGGAGTGAGCTAGGGAGCAGTGATCACAAAGAAATCAGATTTAGCATAGAATGGAATAGACCAGTAGGAGAAAATTCTGTTAAAGTGCCAGATTTTCGAAAAGCTGATTTTAATAGCCTAAGAAATTTTTTGGGTCAAATTGATTGGAAAGGCTTGGGTATGGGGTGTGGGCCGGTCTTGGAGCGAGACATGAACCCAGCGATAGGTGACTTAAATGGGGATTTCGATGTGGATTCAATATATAACTTATTTAAGAATATTCTAAACAAAGCACAGGAACGTAGTATACCATACAAATTGAATAGATCGTATACTAATGACCCAAAGTGGATAACAAAGAATTTGAAGAACCTTATAGGTAAAAAGAGAGCTTGGTACAAAAGGATTAAAAATGGGGAGGTCACTTTAGAACAGGAATTCGTACAACTGGTTAGAAATGTTAAAAAAGAGATAAGGAAAGCAAAAAGAAACTATGAAGTTCGCATAGCAGGGCAAGCAAAGACAAATCCTAAAGGGTTTTTTCAGTTATATCGTACTAAGACTAGGGAAAGGATAGGTCCATTAAAAACTGAGACAGGTCAAATAACAGATAGTGATGAAGAGATGAGTAGTATTTTTAATAAATATTTTGTATCTGTATTTACTAAAGAGGAACTTAACAATATGCCTAACAATATATGCATTCATCCCATACGAGGCAGCTCCTATTTATAACCACCAACACCCACTCATATACATGTCCAACTCACGTTTGAAACAATCGAGGGACCCCATCTCCACCACATTACGTGGCAATTGGTTCCACAAATCAACAACCCTGTTACCGAACCAGTATTTACCCAAGTCTTTCCTAAATCTAAACTTATTTCATTTATACCCATTGTTTCGTGTTCTGTCTTGTGTTGATACATTTAAGAACATAAGAACAAAGGTAACTGCAGAAGGCCTATTGGCCCATACGAGGCAGCTCCTATCTATAACCACCCAATCCTACTCATATACTTGTCCAACCCGCGCTTGAAACAATCGAGGGACCCCACATCCACCACGTTACGCGGCAATTGGTTCCACAAATCATAAGAACATAAGAACAAAGGTAACTGCAGAAGGCCTATTGGCCCATGCGAGGCAGCTCCTATCTATAACCACCCAATCCCACTCATATACTTGTCCAACCCGCGCTTGTAACAATCGAGGGACCCCACCTCCAGCACGTTACGCGGTAATTGGTTCCACAAATCAATAACCCTGTTACTGAACCAGTATTTACCCAAGTCTTTCCTAAATCTAAACTTATCCAAGTTTATAATGTATTGAAATTAGCTTTTCGAAAATCAGGTACTTTAACATAATTTTCTCCTACAGATCTATTCCATTCTATGCTAAATCTGATGTCTTTATGATCAATATTCCCTAGCTCACTCCCTATTTCGATGTCTTTAATTTGTGTTTCCCTGTTAGTTAACACTAAATCTAAAATATTATTTTCCCGCGTTGGTTCTTTTGTGTGTTGCGTAAGAAAGCAATCGTCAATTAATTCTAGAAAATTTTCTGCTTCATTATTCCCTGTTTTGTTCAACCAGTTTATTCCACTAAAATTAAAGTCAGTATCATTGTTAGATCTAGATGCTCTAGATATTTCATCCCATAGATGCTTTGCTTCCATTCTGTCTAAATTTGGTGGCCTATATATAACTCCTATTATAATGTTATTTGCTTTTTCGCTTAATTCTATCCAAATAGTTTCTGTATGTGGCTCAGTTTTGATTCCCTCTTTGAGACTACATTTCAAATTGTCCCTAACATATATGGCTACTCCCCCTCCTCTTCTAATATATCTATCTGTGTGAAATAGTTTAAATCCATTTATTTGATATTCAGCTAATAGTTCTCTATTTTCAACATTCATCCACGTTTCGGTAAGCGCGATAATATCTATTTTTTTCTGTGCTGACAAGAGCATTTAATTTGTTTATTTTATTTCTTAGACTTCTACTGTTAGTGTAATATACCCTAAGTGAATTGTTATTTTGAGGCCCTTCTCTTTCCCTGATCATTTTGCCAATTTGTTTCTCCAACAAACACATACTTTTATTACCTCTTTCCTCCCTATCAATTCCCATACCACTATCTACTAACAGGTTTAAACCCAAACAAATGCCTCTAACCACTGGAAGGTACTCCGGTGGATAGAGGAGTACCTAAGCAACAGGAGACAACGAGTCACTGTATGGGGTGAGGTCTCAGATTGGCGAGACGTTACAAGTGGAGTCCCGCAGGGGTCAGTCCTTGGACCTATACTGTTTCTGGTATATGTAAATGATCTCCCAGAGGGTATAGATTCGTTCCTCTCAATGTTTGCCGTCGATGCAAAAATTATGAGGAGGATTGAAACAGGGGATGATAATAGGAGGCTACAAGATGACCTAGATAGACTGAGTGAATGGTCCAACAAATGGATGTTGAAGTTCAACCCGAGTAAATGCGAAGTAATGAAACAAGGCAGTGGAAACAGGATGCCAGATACAGGATACAGAATAGGAGATGAAGTACTTAGTGAAACAGAAAGATCTAGGAGTTGATATCACACCAAACCTGTCTGCTGAAGCCCACATAAAGAGAATAACGTCTGCGGCATATGCGAGGCTGGCTAACATCAGAACGGCGTTCAGGAACCTGTGTAAGGAATCATTCAGAATCTTGTACACCACATATGTAAGACCAATCCTGGAGTATGCGGCCCCAGCATGGAGCCCGTACCTTGTCAAGCACAAGACGAAGCTGGAAAAAGTCCAAAGGTATGCTACTAGACTAGTCCCAGAACTAAGAGGCATGAGTTATGAGGAAAGGCTGCGGGAACTGCACCTTACGACACTGGAAGACAGAAGAGTAAGGGGGGACATGATCACAACCTACAAAATCCTCAGGGGAATCGACCGGATAAACAAGGATGAACTATTCAACACTGGAGGGACGCGAACAAGGGGACACAGGTGGAAGCTGAGTACCCAAATGAGCCATAGAGACATTAGAAAGAACTTTTTCAGTGTCAGAGTAGTTAGTAAATGGAATGCACTAGGAAGTGATGTGGTGGAGGCTGACTCCATACACAGTTTCAAATGTAGATATGATAGAGCCCAGTAGGCTCAGGAATCTGTACACCTGTTTATTGACGGTTGAGAGGCGGGACCAAAGAGCCAAAGCTCAATTAGGTGAGTACTGGTTCCAACGAGTTCGCAACAGCATCAACCCCAGCCCTCGATAGATGCACCCCATCATGAGCATACATTTCACTTCCATAAAAGTATTCCCAGTTGTCTTTGAAAGATATTGCATTTGATTTGCAATATCTTTCAACCCGACAACTGACTCCAAGTGCCTCGACATTCCCATCGCTCTTTCTTGGAAGAATGCCACATATGATCGAGATTCCTCCCTTGCTTATAACTAATTCTATGGCTGTTTTATACCTCTGAATCAGTTCCTCACTCCTAACTCGATCATTTCCTCCCGCGCTAATGCAAATAATGGGATTGTTCCCATTTCCAGTCATAATATCATTCATGTTGTTTATATCACCAATACCAGCTCCCGGATAGCAAACCATTAACCTGTTCCCCCTATCACTAGCACAAAACGTTCTATCCAAATACCTTACCTGGGAATCTCCCACAACTAAAATTCGCTTAGGTAATTCCTTTAATCTCTGAGGGTACCTCTCTTACTCTCTTTATTTACTCTTACATAAATAATTAAATAAATAAATAAATAAATAAATAAATAAATAAATAAATAAATATGGGGGAAGTTGGTAGTACAAGATACAGTGCGAGTTTGAAGCACAAGGTAGGAAACTATGAGGATGAAATTAGGTGCTTTTTGGTTTTACTTTTGAACAGGGGGTTGGCTTGGACAATTGTTTAATTCATCACAGCTTTAGTCTGACTCTGGGGATATCAAAGAGATATTTATTTCTGGTGTGGTGCTCATGGGGTTATTACACCTATGAAGTTTTGGTTTAAGATTAACATTTTGGAACAAGGTTTTTGAGCACATACCATACTGATAGGTGAATAGGCGCATTCGGTGAAAGGAAATGTACCATGTCCATGCTGGCATGTCTGTTCTGCCCAGGTTTAATGAAATAAAACTGGTTTTATGTTTTGGTATAAAAATTTATTTACTAAAATACTTGTACATAAATACAATACATAAAAAGACATTTTAACTAAGTAATCATATAGAGAAAACTACAGTACCACGTATGAAGCAATAATAATCACACATAATTTGAAAACTGCAAAAGCAATTTCCGTAGTTCACAACTGTCAATGTCTACATCAGTGCTGTCGATATAGTCTATGTCAATGTTCCTGGCGGTGCTGTCGTTCTCTCTCGTGATCTCATAGTCGTTAATACTGTCGCTATTGACATCACTCTCGCTACAGCTAACTCCAATGGTAGATTTCTTCCAAGCAATAATGTCGGCCTGGAGGTCTGGCAGGCGACTGTAGGAGCCGTGGTCCAGAGGGCTTCGCGTGAAGGGGTCGGACGGGTGGGACGTCAGCAGCAGGGTGACCAGCGTCGACTCGTCCACCACCATCTTGGACGAGTGTAACAGCACCGGCGCCTCCATCACTGCTTGCGTCACGCTGTCTAGGAACCTCTCCGGGCACTCCTCCGTCGACTCCTCAATGGGAGTGGGAAAGTAACTAAAACAGAATCCAGTCTCTGCTACCTTTTCGTTGAATGAAAACAAAAGTTGAGAGTGATTCAGGCTCAGGACTCGAGAAACAGGAGTTGGTAATGCCTTGTAAACTCTGTCCAAAACGGTTGATAGCCATAAGTAGCTGGCATTCTCATTTTGTAATGTCGAGCTCATAGTAACCAGAGAAGAGGTTATACATACAATGGAAGCTGCAGCGGCCTCAGCCAGGCCAGGAACCACAAAAGCCACCATTGTGGATGGTGTAGTAACCATCATCTCATATAAATAACAAATGCTATCGAACGACGACACTGTGCGAAGAGTATCCGAGGAACTTGAAAGACGTCTCGATCGTAATGCTTCGGACATTCGCCCCAACAACTGCACAATGTGGTTGAAGAAGGAGGATTCTGGTCCAATCTTCAGATGCCTCACCTGTTGCACGGCTGCAGCTGCAACAGCATGTAAGTAACCATGTGTGTTAAGGTCTTCAAATACCTTGAAAAAACAATATTCAATGCTCGTGGGTGATTCGTTATTGAGGTGACTCACCTCCATGTATAGACTCGTGGCTACAAATCCTTCAACAACTTGCATGCCGCAGTTGGCCTCTTGCAAGTACTTCTCTGGACACATGGCAATAAAGCGAATCATTTCCAGTCGAAGATACGGGTTGGGACACAATTTCTGATCAGAATACATCTTCAGAATCCACGATTTCAAGAAATCAGAATATAATAGGTCTGAATCCCTGTAGTTCTCTGGCTGCCAGTGTCTGACAAGCTTTATCATGGTCCAGAGAACGTCCTCCCAACGACCTGTCATCTTCATCAAGCTCGTACCCATACATGAGGCTATTGTTTGTGCCCAAAACATTCCAAGACGCGCCTTCTTAACGTATAAATCCTTTATAAAATCTGCATCAACGTCAAGCACTTGCTCAGCCTCTTTCATAGTTTTAAATATATATTCAGGAGAGATTTTGGTGGGGTTGATCTGCGATGCGGCAATGAGAAATGCATGACGTCTAGAACTGAAATCTTTGAAAATGTCCATTCTGGATTAATGGATGCTCCCAAGAGGAATCACCGTCGCGAATGAGTCAAACAAGACAAGCTATTAAGATAGCAATGAGGGGAGAATCTGTAATGATGATGTGATGGGATGAGAGAATCTAACTTCAGGGCATTATATGGTATTCATGGAAAGAGGTGAGGTGAAATTATTCATTTAGATTCGTTTCTTCTTTGAAAGAAGAAACATACGAACGTAAGAACCCAAGAACCAAGCTAACTGCAGAAGGCCTATTGGCCCAAACACGGCAGCTCCTATTTATAACCACCCAATCCCACTCATATACATGTCAAATCCACGTTTAAAACAATCAAGAGACCCCACCTCCACCAAGTTACCCGACAATTGGTTCCACAAATCAACAACCCGGTCGAGGAGGGAGGGGAGGTCGGCCGAGCGGACAGCACACTGGGCTTGTGATCCTGGGTTCGATCCCAGGCGCCAGCGAGAAACAATGGGCAGAGTTTCTTTCACCCTATGCCCCTGTTACCTAGCAGTAAAATAGGTACCTGAGTGTTAGTCAGCTGTCAGGGGCTGCTTCCTGGGGGTGCAGGCCTGGTCGAGGACCGGGCCGCGGGGACACTAAAAAGCCCCGAAATCATCTCAAGATAACCCTGTTACCGAACCAGTATTTACCCAAGTCTTTCCTAAATCTAAACTTATCCAATTTATACCCATTGTTTCTGTTCTGTCTTGTGTTGATACTTTTAATACCCTATTAATATCCCCTTTGTTATGTCCATTCATCCACTTGTAAACCTCTATCATGTCACTCTCAACTCTTTTGCCTTTCCAGTGAATGAACATAAGAACAAAGGCAACTGCAGAAGGCCTATTGGCCCATACGAGGCAGCTCCTATTCTATAACCACCCAATCCCACTCATATACTTGTCCAACCCGTGCTTGAAACAATCGAGGGACCCCACCTCCACAATGTTACGCGGCAATTGGTTCCACAAATCAACAACCCTGTTACTGAACCAGTATTTACCCAAGTCTTTCCTAAATCTAAACTTATCCAATTTATACCCATTGTTTCGTGTTCTGTCCTGTGTTGATACTTTTAATACCCTATTAATATCCCCCCGGTTATGTCCATTCATCCACTTGTAAACCTCTATCATGTCACCCCTAACTCTTCGCCTTTCCAGTGAATGCAACTTAAGCTTTGTTAATCTTTCTTCATATGAAAGATTTCTAATTTGGGGAATTAACTTAGTCATCCTACGCTGGACACGTTCAAGTGAATTTATATCCATTCTATAATATGGCGACCAAAACTGAACTGCATAATCTAAAAGGGGCCTAACTAGAGCAAGATATAGCTTGAGAACCACACCAGGTGTCTTGTTACTAAGAAGAACATAAGAACATAAGAACAAAGGTAACTGCAGAAGGCCTATTGGCCCATACGAGGCAGCTCCTATTCTATAACCACCCAATCCCACTCATATACTTGTCCAACCCGTGCTTGAAACAATCGAGGGACCCCACCTCCACAATGTTACGCGGCAATTGGTTCCACAAATCAACAACCCTGTTACTGAACCAGTATTTACCCAAGTCTTTCCTAAATCTAAACTTATCCAATTTATATCCATTGTTTCGTGTTCTGTCCTGTGTTGATACTTTTAATACCCTATTAATATCCCCCCGGTTATGTCCATTCATCCACTTGTAAACCTCTACTAACGCTGCGATTAATAAATCCAAGTGTCCGATTTGCCTTATTACGAACATTTATGCATTGATCCTTTTGTTTTAAATTCTTACTTATAACTCCCAGATCCCTTTCGCAATCCGACTTCGCAATCACAACACCATCTAGCTCGTATCTTGTAACTCTATCATCATTACCTAACCTCAGAACTTTACATTTATCAGCATTAAACTGCATCTGCCAATCCTTTGACCATTTCAAAACCCTATCTAGATCAACTTGAAGTGATAGTGAGTCCTCCTCCGAATTAATTTCCCTACCGATTTTCGTATCATCGGCAAATTTGCAAATGTTGCTACTCAAACCTGAATCTAAATCATTTATATATATTATAAACAACAGAGGTCCCAGGACAGAGCCTTGAGGCACTCCACTTACAACATTTTCCCACTCTGACTTGATTCCATTTATACTAACTCTCTGTTTCCTTTGGTATAGCCATGCCCTAATCCAGCTTAATATAGCACCCCCCAATACCATGAGACTCTATCTTTTTAATCAGTCTTTCATGTGGCACTGTATCAAAAGCTTTGCTAAAGTCAAGGTATACAACATCGCAATCCTAACCACTATCAACTGCCTCAACAATGCTAGAATAAAAAGATAACAAATTTGTTAAACATGAACGGCCATTTATAAAACCATGTTGCGACTCAATTATTAATTTATGTTTTTCAAGATGAAGACGAATTTTATTTGCTATTATAGATTCGAGTAACTTTCCCAGAATAGACGTTAGGCTAATTGGTCGATAGTTAGACGCAAGTGATCTATCTCCTTTCTTAAAAACTGGTATCACATTAGCAACTTTCCAAAACTCTGGCACTCTGCCTGACTCTATTGATTTATTAAATATGGTTGACAGTGGGTCACAAAGCTCCTCTTTGCATTCTTTAAGCACCCTGGCAAACACTTCATCCGGCCCTGGGGATTTGTTTGGTTTGAGTTTTACTATTTGTTTAAGAACATCCTCCCTGGTAACTGCTAAACTCGCCAACCTGTCCTCGTCCCCACCCACATAGACTTGTTCGGCTGAAGGCATATTGTTAAGTTCCTCTTTAGTAAATACAGATACAAAATATTTATTAAAAATACTACTCATCTCTTCATCACTATCTGTTATTTGACCTGTCTCAGTTTTTAATGGACCTATCCTTTCCCTAGTCTTAGTACGATATAACTGAAAAAACCCTTTAGGATTTGTCTTTGCTTGCCCTGCTATGCGAACTTCATAGTTTCTTTTTGCTTTCCTTATCTCTTTTTTAACATTTCTAACCAGTTGTACGAATTCCTGTTCTAAAGTGACCTCCCCATTTTTAATCCTTTTGTACCAAGCTCTCTTTTACCTATAAGGTTCTTCAAATTCTTTGTTATCCACTTTGGGTCATTAGTATTCGATCTATTCAATTTGTATGGTATACTACGTTCCTGTGCTTTGTTTAGAATATTCTTAAATAAGTTATATATTGAATCCACATCGAAATCCCCATTTAAGTCACCTATCGCTGGGTTCATGTCTCGCTCCAAGACCGGCTCACACCCCATACCCAAGACTTTCCAATCAATTTGACCCAAAAAATTTCTTAGGCTATTAAAATCAGCTTTTCGAAAATCTGGCACTTCAACAGAATTTTCTCCTACTGGTCTATTCCATTCTATGCTAAATCTGATTTCTTTGTGATCACTGCTCCCTAGCTCACTCCCTATTTCGAGTTAAGCTTAAACTCCCTATGCAAGTTAAGCTTTGTTATTCTTTCTTTATATGAAAGATTTCTAATGTGGGGAATTAACTTAGTCATCCTACGCTGGACACGTTCAAGTGAATTTATATCCATTCTATAGTACGGCAACCAAAACTGAACTGCATAATCTAAATGGGGCCTAACCAGAGCAAGATATAGCTGAAGAACAACACCAGGTGTCTTGTTACTAATGCTTCGATTAATAAATCCCAGTGTCCTATTGACATTATTATGAACATTCAGGCATTGATCCTTTTGTTTTAAATTAAGAACATAAGAACAAAGGCAACTGCAGAAGGCCTGTTGGCCCATACGAGGCAGCTCCTATTTATAACCACCCATTCCCACTCATATACATGTCCAACCCATGCTTGAAACAATCGAGGGACCCCACCTCCACAATGTTACGCGGCAATTGGTTCCACAAATCAACAACCCTGTTACTGAACCAGTATTTACCCAAGTCTTTCCTAAATCTAAACTTATCTAATTTATACCCATTGTTTCGTGTTCTGTCTTGTGTTGATACTTTTAATACCATATTAATATCCCCTTTGTTATGTCCATTCACCCACTTGTAAACCTCTATCATGTCACCCCTAACTCTTCGCCTTTCCAGTGAATGCAACTTAAGCTTTGTTAATCTTTCTTCATATGAAAGATTTCTAATTTGGGGAATTAAGTTAGTCATCCTACGCTGGACACGTTCAAGTGAATTTATATCCATTCTATAATATGGCGACCAAAACTGAACTGCATAATCTACATGGGGCCTAACTAGAGCAAGATATAGCTTGAGAACCACACCAGGTGTCTTGTTACTAACGCTGCGATTAATAAATCCGTGTCCGATTTGCCTTATTACGAACATTTATGCATTGATCCTTTTGTTTTAAATTCTTGCTAATCATAACTCCCAGATCCCTTTCGCAATTCGACTTCGTAATCTCAACACCATCTAGCTCGTATCTTGTAACCCTATCGTCATTACCTAACCTCAGAACTTTACATTTTACATAGACATGAATCCAGCGATAGGTTACGTAAAAGGGGATTTCGATGTGGATTTAATATATAACTTATTTAAGAATATTCTAAACAAAGCACAGGAACGTAGTATTCCATACAAATTGAATAGATCGAATACTAATGACCCAAAGTGGATAGCAAATAATTTAAAGAACCTTATAGGTAAAAAGAGAGCGTGTTACAAAAGGATTAAGAATGGGGAAATCAGTTTAGAACAGGAATTCGTACAACTGGTTAGAAATACTAAAAAAGAGATAAGGAAAGCAAAAAGAAACTACGAAGTGATTGCTACGAAGAATTAATTGACGATTGCTTTCTTACGCAACACATTAAGGAACCAACACGGGAAAATAATATTTTAGATTTAGTGTTAACTAACAGGGAAACGCAAATTAATGACATCGAAATAGGGAGTGAGCTAGGGAGCAGTGATCACAAAGAAATCAGATTTAGCATAGAATGGAATAGACCAGTAGGAGAAAATTCTGTTAAAGTGCCAGATTTTCGAAAAGCTGATTTTAATAGCCTAAGAAATTTTTTGGGTCAAATTGATTGGAAAGGCTTGGGTATGGGGTGTGGGCCGGTCTTGGAGCGAGACATGAACCCAGCGATAGGTGACTTAAATGGGGATTTCGATGTGGATTCAATATATAACTTATTTAAGAATATTCTAAACAAAGCACAGGAACGTAGTATACCATACAAATTGAATAGATCGTATACTAATGACCCAAAGTGGATAACAAAGAATTTGAAGAACCTTATAGGTAAAAAGAGAGCTTGGTACAAAAGGATTAAAAATGGGGAGGTCACTTTAGAACAGGAATTCGTACAACTGGTTAGAAATGTTAAAAAAGAGATAAGGAAAGCAAAAAGAAACTATGAAGTTCGCATAGCAGGGCAAGCAAAGACAAATCCTAAAGGGTTCTTTCAGTTATATCGTACTAAGACTAGGGAAAGGATAGGTCCATTAAAAACTGTGACAGGTCAGATAACAGATAGTGATGAAGAGATGAGTAGTATTTTTAATAAATATTTTGTATCTGTATTTACTAAAGAGGAACTTAACAATATGCCTTCAGCCGAACAAGTCTATGTGGGTGGGGACGAGGACAGGTTGACGAGTTTAGCAGTTACCAGGGAGGATGTTCTTAAACAAATAGTAAAACTCAAACCAAACAAATCCCCAGGGCCGGATGAAGTGTTTGCTAGGGTGCTTAAAGAATGCAAAGAGGAGCTTTGTGACCCACTGTCAACCATATTTAATAAATCAATAGAGTCAGGCAGAGTGCCAGAGTTTTGGAAAGTTACTAATGTGATACCAGTTTTTAAGAAAGGAGATAGATCACTTGCGTCTAACTATCGACCAATTAGCCTAACGTCTATTGTGGGAAAGTTACTCGAATCTATAATAGCAAATAAAATTCGTCTTCATCTTGAAAAACATAAATTAATAATTGAGTCGCAACATGGTTTTATAAATGGCCGTTCATGTTTAACAAATTTGTTATCTTTTTATTCTAGCATTGTTGAGGCAGTTGATAGTGGTAAGGATTGCGATGTTGTATACCTTGACTTTAGCAAAGCTTTTGATACAGTGCCACATGAAAGACTGATTAAAAAGATAGAGTCTCATGGTATTGGGGGTGCTATATTAAGCTGGATTAGGGCATGGCTATACCAAAGGAAACAGAGAGTTAGTATAAATGGAATAAAGTCAGAGTGGGAAAATGTTGTAAGTGGAGTGCCTCAAGGCTCTGTCCTGGGACCTCTGTTGTTTATAATATATATAAATGATTTAGATTCAGGTTTGAGTAGCAACATTTGCAAATTTGCCGATGATACGAAAATCGGTAGGGAAATTAATTCGGAGGAGGACTCACTATCACTTCAAGTTGATCTAGATAGGGTTTTGAAATGGTCAAAGGATTGGCAGATGCAGTTTAATGCTGATAAATGTAAAGTTCTGAGGTTAGGTAATGATGATAGAGTTACAAGATACGAGCTAGATGGTGTTGTGATTGCGAAGTCGGATTGCGAAAGGGATCTGGGAGTTATGATTAGTAAGAATTTAAAACAAAAGGATCAATGCATAAATGTTCGTAATAAGGCAAATCGGACACTTGGATTTATTAATCGCAGCGTTAGTAACAAGACACCTGGTGTGGTTCTCAAGCTATATCTTGCTCTAGTTAGGCCCCATTTAGATTATGCAGTTCAGTTTTGGTCGCCATATTATAGAATGGATATAAATTCACTTGAACGTGTCCAGCGTAGGATGACTAAGTTAATTCCCCAAATTAGAAATCTTTCATATGAAGAAAGATTAACAAAGCTTAAGTTGCATTCACTGGAAAGGCGAAGAGTTAGGGGTGACATGATAGAGGTTTACAAGTGGATGAATGGACATAACCGGGGGATATTAATAGGGTATTAAAAGTATCAACACAGGACAGAACACGAAACAATGGATATAAATTGGATAAGTTTAGATTTAGGAAAGACTTGGGAAAATACTGGTTCAGTAACAGGGTTGTTGATTTGTGGAACCAATTGCCGCGTAACATTGTGGAGGTGGGGTCCCTCGATTGTTTCAAGCACGGGTTGGACAAGTATATGAGTGGGATTGGGTGGTTATAGAATAGGAGCTGCCTCGTATGGGCCAACAGGCCTTCTGCAGTTGCCTTTGTTCTTATGTTCTTATGTTCTTATGAAGTTCGCATAGCAGGGCAAGCGAAGACAAATCCTAAAGGGTTTTTTCAGTTATATCGAACTAAGACTAGGGAAAGGATAGGTCCATTAAAAACTGAGACAAGTCAAATAACGGATAATGACGAGGAGATGAGTAGTATTTTAATTAAATATTTTATATCTGTATTTATTAAAGAGGATCTTAACAATATGCCTTCAGCCGAACAAGTATATGTGGGTGGGGACGAGGACAGGTTGAATAGTTAAGCAGTTACCAGGGAGGACGTAATTAAACAAATAGTAAAACTAAAACCAAACAAATCCCCAGGGCCGGATGAAGTGTTTGCCAGGGTGCTTAAAGAATGCAAAGAGGAGCTTTCCGATTCACTGTCTACCATATTAAATAAATCAATAGAGTTAGGTAGAGTGCCAGAGTCATGGAAGGCAGCTAATGTGGTACCAATTTTTAAGAGAGGAGATAGATCACTTGCGTCAAACTATCGGGCAATTAGCCTAACGTCTATTGTGGAAAAGTTCCTTGAATCGATAATTGCAAATACAATTCGTCTTCATCTTGATAAACATAAATTAATAAATGAGTCGCAACATGGTTTTACAAATGGCCTTTCATGTTTCACATATTTGCTATCTTTTTATTCCAGCATAGTTGAGGCAGTTGATACTGGTAAGGATTGTGATGTTGTGTACCTTGACTTTAGCAAAGCTTTTGATACAGTGCTGCATGAAAGACTGATTAAAAAAATAGAGGCTCATGGTATTGGGGTTGCTATATTAAGTTGGATTAGGGCATAACTATTCCAAAGGAAACAGAGAGTTAGTATAAACGGGGTTAAGTCGGAGTGGGATAATGTTGTTAGTGGATTACCTCAGGGCTCTGTCCTGGGACCTCTGTTGTTTATAATATATATAAATGATTTAGATTCAGGTTTGAGTAGCAACATCTGCAAATTTGCAGATGATACAAAAATCGGTAGGGAAATTAACACGGAAGAAGACTCACTATCACTTCAAGTTGATCTAAATAGGGTTTTGAAATGGTCAAAAGATTGGCAGATGCAGTTTAATGCTGATAAATGTAAAGTTCTGAGGCTAGTTCTGAGACTCAGTACCTGATCAACCAGGCTGTGACTCATACGTCAGGCTGCGAGCAGCCGCGTCTAACAGCCTGGTTGATCAGTTCAGCAACCAGGACGACGGGGACGCTAAGCCCCGGAAGCACCTCAAGGTAACCTCAAGGTAGGTAATGATGATAGAGTTACAAGATACGAGCTTGATGGTGTTGAGATTGCGAAGTCTATTGCGAAAGGGATCTGGGAGTTATGATTAGTAATAATTTAAAACAAAAGGATCAATGCCTGAATGTTCATAATAATGTCAATAGGACACTAGGATTTATTAATCGAAGCATTAGTAACAAGACACCTGGTGTTGTTCTTCAGCTATATCTTGCTCTGGTTAGGCCCCATTTAGATTATGCAGTTCAGTTTTGGTTGCCGTACTATAGAATGGATATAAATTCACTTGAACGTGTCCAGCGTAGGATGACTAAGTTAATTCCCCACATTAGAAATCTTTCATATGAAGAAAGATTAACAAAGCTTAACTTGCATTCACTGGAAAGGCAGAGTTAAAAGTGACATGATAGAGGTTTACAAGTGGATGAATGGACATAACAAAGGGGATATTAATAGGGTATTAAAAGTATCAACACAAGACAGAACAGAAACAATGGGTATAAATTGGATAAGTTTAGATTTAGGAAAGACTTGGGTAAATACTGGTTCGGTAACAGGGTTATCTTGAGGTTATCTTGAGATGATTTCGGGTTTTTTTAGTGTCCCCGCGGCCCGGTTCTCGACCAGGCCTCCACCCCCAGGAAGCAGCCCGTGACAGCTGACTAACACTCAGGTACCTATTTTACTGCTAGGTAACAGGGGCATAGGGTGAAAGAAACTCTGCCCATTGTTTCTCGCCGGTGCCTGGGATCGAACCCAGGATCACAAGCCCAGTGTGCTGTCCGCTCGGCCGACCTCCCCTCCCTCCTCGACCGGGTTGTTGATTTGTGGAACCAATTGTCGGGTAACTTGGTGGAGGTGGGGTCTCTTGATTGTTTTAAACGTGGATTTGACATGTATATGAGTGGGATTGGGTGGTTATAAATAGGAGCTGCCTCGTTTGGGCCAATAGGCCTTCTGCAGTTAGCTTGGTTCTTGGGTTCTTACGTTCATATGTTCTTTCAAAGAAGAAACGAATCTAAATGAATAATTTCACCTCACCTCCTTCCATGAATACCATATAATGCCCTGAAGTTAGATTCTCTCATCCCATCACATCATCATTACAGATTCTCCCCTCATTGCTATCTTAATAGCTTGTCTTGTTTGACTCATTCGCGACGCTGATTCCTCTTGGGAGCATCTATTAATCCAGAATGGACATTTTCAAAGATTTCAGTTCTAGACGTCATGCATTTCTCATTGCCGCATCGCAGATCAACCCCACCAAAATCTCTCCTGAATATATATTTAAAACTATGAAAGAGGCTGAGCAAGTGCTTGACGTTGATGCAGATTTTATAAAGGATTTATACGTTAAGAAGGCGCGTCTTGGAATGTTTTGGGCACAAACAATAGCCTCATGTATGGGTACGAGCTTGATGAAGATGACAGGTCGTTGGGAGGACGTTCTCTGGACCATGATAAAGCTTGTCAGACACTGGCAGCCAGAGAACTACAGGGATTCAGACCTATTATATTCTGATTTCTTGAAATCGTGGATTCTGAAGATGTATTCTGATCAGAAATTGTGTCCCAACCCGTATCTGCGACTGGAAATGATTCGCTTTATTGCCATGTGTCCAGAGAAGTACTTGCAAGAGGCCAACTGCGGCATGCAAGTTGTTGAAGGATTTGTAGCCACGAGTCTATACATGGAGGTGAGTCACCTCAATAACGAAACATTGAATATTCACCCACGAGCATTGAATATTGTTTCTTCAAGGTATTTGAAGACCTTAACACACATGGTTACTTACATGCTGTTGCAGCTGCAGCCGTGCAACAGGTGAGGCATCTGAAGATTGGACCAGAATCCTCCTTCTTCAACCACATTGTGCAGTTGTTGGGGCGAATGTCCGAAGCATTACGATCGAGACGTCTTTCAAGTTCCTCGGATACTCTTCGCACAGTGTCGTCGTTCGATAGCATTTGTTATTTATATGAGATGATGGTTACTACACCATCCACAATGGTGGCTTTTGTGGTTCCTGGCCTGGCTGAGGCCGCTGCAGCTTTCATTGTATGTATAACCTCTTCTCTGGTTACTATGAGCTCGACATTACAAAATGAGAATGCCAGCTACTTATGGCTATCAACCGTTTTGGACAGAGTTTACAAGGCATTACCAACTCCTGTTTCTCGAGTCCTGAGCTTGAATCACTCTCAACTTTTGTTTTCATTCAACGAAAAGGTAGCAGAGACTGGATTCTGTTTTAGTTACTTTCCCACTCCCATTGAGGAGTCGACGGAGGAGTGCCCGGAGAGGTTCCTAGACAGCGTGACGCAAGCAGTGATGGAGGCGCCGGTGCTGTTACACTCGTCCAAGATGGTGGTGGACGAGTCGACGCTGGTCACCCTGCTGCTGACGTCCCACCCGTCCGACCCCTTCACGCGAAGCCCTCTGGACCACGGCTCCTACAGTCGCCTGCCAGACCTCCAGGCCAACATTATTGCTTGGAAGAAATCTACCATTGGAGTTAGCTGTAGCGAGAGTGATGTCAATAGCGACAGTATTAACGACTATGAGATCACGAGAGAGAACGACAGCACCGCCAGGAACATTGACATAGACTATATCGACAGCACTGATGTAGACATTGACAGTTGTGAACTACGGAAATTGCTTTTGCAGTTTTCAAATTATGTGTGATTATTATTGCTTCATACGTGGTACTGTAGTTTTCTCTATATGATTACTTAGTTAAAATGTCTTTTTATGTATTGTATTTATGTACAAGTATTTTAATAAATAAATTTTTATACCAAAACATATAACCAGTTTTATTTCATTAAACCTGGGCAGAACAGACATGCCAGCATGGACATGGTACATTTCCTTTCACCGAATGCACCTATTCACCTATCAGTAAGTAAGTACTCAGGAGTTAGTCAGCTTCTTGTGGGGACGCATTCACTCCAAACATCCGTTTTTGCTTCCAAGATGGACAACAGGACCCAAGCTCGTGTGGTCCAGGACCCACCTGCACCATAGGAGCAAGGTTCGCCACGTTGACGGAGATTTTAGCACACATCTCAGCTAACGTCTCACCGACATCCTGGAGACAAGAGAGTAGGGACTCGTACCACGAGAAGGTATTCACTGCCACGGTCACGGTTTAAAATATTGTTTGGTACTGGTACTGGTACTTGTCAGGTCAAATAATAAAGAGGCAACAGGTACTCTGAGAGAGAACTATCAACAACAGAGTTCATAGTTTTTAAACTATGAACAACAACATAGTTCATAAAATGATTAACAAGGCTTTGTTAATCTTTCTTCATATGAAAGATTTCTAATTTGGGGAATTAACTTAGTCATCCTACGTTGGACACGTTCAAGTGAATTTATATCCATTCTATAATACGGCGACCAAAACTGAACTGCATAATCTAAATGGGGCCTAACCAGAGCAAGATATAGCTTAAGAACCACACCAGGTGTCTTGTTACTAACGCTAAATCTAAACTTATCCAATTTATACCCATTGTTTCGTGTTCTGTCTTGTGTTGATACTTTTAATACCCTATTAATATCCCCCCTGTTATGTCCATTCATCCACTTGTAAACCTCTTTCATGTCACCCCTAACTCTTCGCCTTTCCAGTGAATGCAACTTAAGCTTTGTTAATCTTTCTTCATATGAAAGTTTTCTAATTTGGGGAATTAACTTAGTCATCCTACGCTGGACGCGTTCAAGTGAATTTATATCCATTCTATAGTACAGCGACCAAAACTGAACTGCATATTCTAAATGGGACCTACTCTAGGTCCTTACTCTAGTTAGGCCCCATTTAGATTATGCAGTTCAGTTTTGGTCGCCATATTATAGAATGGATATAAATTCACTTGAACGTGTCCAGCGTAGGATGACTAAGTTAATTCCCCAAATTAGAAATCTTTCATATGAAGAAAGATTAACAAAGCTTAAGTTGCATTCACTGGAAAGGCGAAGAGTTAGGGGTGACATGATAGAGGTTTACAAGTGGATGAATGGACATAACCGGGGGGATATTAATAGGGTATTAAAAGTATCAACACAGGACAGAACACGAAACAATGGATATAAATTGGATAAGTTTAGATTTAGGAAAGACTTGGGTAAATACTGGTTCAGTAACAGGGTTGTTGATTTGTGGAACCAATTGCCGCGTAACATTGTGGAGGTGGGGTCCCTCGATTGTTTCAAGCACGGGTTGGACAAGTATATGAGTGGGATTGGGTGGTTATAGAATAGGAGCTGCCTCGTATGGGCCAATAGGCCTTCTGCAGTTACCTTTGTTCTTATGTTCTTATGTTCTTATGACCTAACCAGAGCTAGATATTGCTGAAGAACCACACCAGGTGTCTTGTTACTAACGCTTCGATTAATAAACCCCAGTGTCCTATTTGCCTTATTACGAACATTCATGCATTGATCCCTTTGTTTTAAATTCTTACTAATCATAACTCCTAGATCCCTTTCGCAATCCGACTTCGCAATCTCAACACCATCTAGCTCGTATCTTGTAACTCGTCATCATTATCTAGCCTCAGAAATTTACATTTATCAGCATTAAACTGCATCTGCCAATCCTTTGACCATTTCAAACCCTATTTAGATCAACTTGAAGAGATAGTGAGTCCTCCTCCAAATTAATTTCATTACCGATTTTCGTATCATCGGCAAATTTGCAAATGTTGCTACTCAAACCTGAATCTAAATCATTTATATATATATATTATAAACAACAGAGGTCCCAGGACAGAACCTTGAGGCACCCCACTTACAACATTTTCCCACTCTGACTTGACTCCATTTATACTAACTTTCGGTTTCCTTTGGTATAGCCATGCCCTTAGGACTCACTATCACTTCGGAGGAGGACTCACTATCAATTCAAGTTGATCTAGATAGGGTTTTGAAGTGGTCAAAGGATTGGCAGATGCAGTTTAATGCTGATAAATGTAAAGTTCTGAGGCTAGGTAATGAGGATAGAGTTACAAGATACGAGCTAGATGGTGATACGAGATTGCAAAGTCGGATTGCGAAAGGGATCTAAGAGTTATGATTAGTAAGAATTTAAATATATTTATATATTTATATATATATTAGTATATTTTGGTAGCAATCTTTCTTGTAAATATATGTTGTTAAATATGACCGAAAAAGTAAGATTAATAATTCTAACACGAATTTTTTCAATATTTCTTATGTTTATTTTTGCTGTTGATGGTAATTGAAAAACCAATTCTCCAAAATTTATTTTAATTTCTAGTTTCTGACGCAACACTTGAATGCGTTTGGTAATAACTTATTACATTTTCAAAGACTTTAGTTTACACACGCACAACTACAACCTGCAAACACTAAACAGAGTTTTACTATGCTAATATTTAAACAGTTTTTGTCGTATATACTCGCATTTGGGTGAGGTAATATGTTACAACAGTTTTTGGATGAGGGTCAGTTTTTGGATGAGGGTCGATATAAATAGGAATAGCTGCCTCGAATGGGCCACAGTGCAGTTGTTGTTATAGATTCAGCTACTCGGAACAAGTTCCAAGTAGCACGGGCTACGGTGAGCCCGTAGTGGACTTACCTGGCACAGGAGTGGTGCTCTTCTTTTTTGAGTTACCTTCATTCATATATTATTATGTAAGTTCACCTCACTTCCTTCCATGATTACTTTATATTGGCCTCAAGGCAGATTTCCCTCTCATTGCTTGATAGCTTTTCTTGTTCGACTCATTCGCGACGCTTATTCTTCTTGGGAGCATCTATTAACCCGAATGGACATCGAAAATTCCGGTTCAAGACTTCCTGCGTTCTTTATCGCCGCGTTCCAGATCGACCCCATCAAAATCTCTGCTGATTATGTATTTAAAAGTATTAATGAGGATGAGCACGTGCTTGATGTTGATGAAGATTATATGCAGGATTTATACGTTAAGAAGGCGCGTCTTGGAATGTTTTGGGCACAAACAATAGCCTCATGTATGAGGACGAAGTTGGTGAAGATGACAGGTCGTTGGGAGGACGTCCTCTGGACGATGATAAAGCTTGTCAGCCACTGGCGGCCAGACCACTACACGGATTCAAGCCTATTATATTATGATTTCTTGAATTCGTGGATTCTGAAGATGTATTCTGATCAGAAATTGTGTCCCAATCCGTATCTGCGACTGGAAATGATTCGCTTTATTGCCATGTGTCCAGAGAAGTACTTGCAAGAGGCCAACTGCGGCATGCAAGTTGTTGAAGGATTTGTAGCCACGAGTCTATACATGGAGGTGAGTCACCTCGATAACGTCAATACCCCCATGAAAATTGGTTATTGTTTCCTCAGGGTATTTCATGTTCTTAATAAATATGATTACTTACATGCTGTTGCTGCTGCAGCCGTGCACCAGGTGAGGAATCTGACGATTGGACCAGAATCATCGTTCTTCAACCACATTGTGCAGTTGTTGGGGCGAATGTCCGAAGCATTACTAGCGAAATGTCTTTCAAGTTCCGTGGATACTTATTACACAGTGTCGTCGTTCGCGAACCTTTGTTATTTATTTGAGAAGATTGTTAATTCACTTTCCACAATGGGGGCTTATGGGGTTCCTGGCCTGGCTGAGGCCGCTGCAACTTCCATTGTATGTATAACCTCTTCTTTGGTTGCTATGAGCTCGACATTACAAAATGAGAATGCCAACTACTCATGGCTATCAACTGTTTTGGATGAAGTTTACAAAGCATTACCAACTCCTGTTTCTCGAGCCCTGAGCCTGAATCACTCTCAGCTTTTGTTTTCATTCAACGAGCAGGGAGCTGAGACAGGATTATGGTTTAGTTACTTCCCAAATCCCGTTGAGGAGTCGAAGGAGGAGTGCCCGGAGAGGTTCCTAGACAGCGTGACGCAAGCAGTGATGGAGGCGCCGGTGCTGTTACACTCGTCCAAGATGGTGGTGGACGAGTCGACGCTGGTCACCCTGCTGCTGACGTCCCACCCGTCCGACCCCTTCACGCGAAGCCCTCTGGACCACGGCTCCTACAGTCGCCTGCCAGACCTCCAGGCCGACATTATTGCTTGGAAGAAATCTACCATTGGAGTTAGCTGTAGCGAGAGTGATGTCAATAGCGACAGTATTAATGACTATGAGATCACGAGAGAGAACGACAGCACCGCCAAGAACATTGACATAGACTATATCGACAGCACTGATGTAGACATGGACAGTTGTGAATTACGGAAATTAATTTCGCAGTTTTTCTAATCCTGTGTGATTATTATTGCTTTAATATACGCGGCAACGAAAATATTCTCTAAATATGAATACCACAATAATATAAATATGAATAGTCTATATGCTCTTATAAATTATGTACAAGTTTTATAATAAAACTTTGCACAAAAACAACTGCAGTTTTAATTCATTTGAAAATCGTTATTCGATCGTTATTTTAAAACAAAGTTAATAAATGAAAGGTGGAAAAAATGATTTTTTATTGGCTGGATCTCCGATGTGTTTTGATACTAATAATGACTGGTGTAGTGAGGTAACTTCATTTTATTGTGCGTCGGCGAGGCATTTCAGGGATTTTAACCCTGGTCTGAACGTCACTCTGAGGGTGTGGCATTGTGTGAGAAGTGGGGTCCATATGACCAGATGTGAAGGACTCAATAATGGTGTGAGGAACGCATTTTGATAATGTTACCCCAGATAATTTTGATAATGGTCAGATATGACCTCAAATCATATCTGGGTAAGTTGACCAGACCACACACTAGAAGGTGAAGGGTCGACGACGTTTCGGTCCGTCCTGGACCATTCTCAAGTCGATTGTGTAGTGAGAATCGACTTGAGAATGGTCCGACGACGAAACGTCGTCGTCCCATAAATATCTGTTGTCAACAGATATTTAACATTCAGTACTGACATTTTTGATGGCAACAAAACATATGTGCATAAATGTATCCTTATAATGTGAACAGTGTGCGTTATGTGTAACTTAGAACTTCTCAGTGCAGTTTGTTAAACGCAAGTTACCAATATTTTATTAAGGCCAACCTTGAATGTTTGCGCGTTCCTGGATAAATTATTTACAGGATTTCCAAACTTTGTTTAAAGTGAATTCATTTGGCAACTATTGCGCACAGAAATCACATTATCAAGTATCAAAACAATAAATGAACTAAAATGACCAACTCTACATACTTCAGAGGTTGGATCTTTAACTGCCACTTCCAGTTGGGTTCGTTCTCGACTCATACTCAGGAATCCCTGGCGTGTGATTTCTTTTCACCTAATGCATCTGTTCACCTAGTAGTAATTAGCTCTCCGGGAGCTAGTCAACACATGTAAGGTTGCATGCTGGAAAGGATCAGTAGTTAGACCCTGGGAGGGGGACCTCGAAATACACAGGCTACCTGTCCAACGACAAAACTAATTATAATGCAACCCGTCCCAGACCAAGTCCATTCCATCCAGCGGTTGACCCCAAAGACGCATTCATCCATTTTAACATGCTGTTCTTTCCAAACAGGAATATTCTTAAATATAAATTTTGTTATTTATTATTAATATTGTTATTTATTATTAATATTATTATTTATTATTAATATTGTTATTATTAATATTATTATTTATTATTAATATTGTTATTATTAATATTATTATTTATTATTAATATTGTTATTATTAATATTATTATTTATTATTAATATTATTATTTATTATTAATATTGTTATTAATATTGTTATTATTATTAATATTGTTATTATTATTAATATTGTTATATATTAGCATACTGTGCATATTTAAGCACTGGTTACGTTTTGTTGGCGCTTATTTGTTATACTTTGGTCAGGCAATTACCAACCCGTACTCAACTTAAGTCATTACGTCCAGTGGTCGACCCCACAGACGCATTCAATTTTTACATGCCGTTAATTCATAACGGGAATTTTCTCAAATATAAATTAATATTATATTATATTAGCATATTGTGCATAGATTAGGTTAAGTGTTTAGGTTCTGCTGGCGATTATTTGCAGTACGTGGGTGAAGCATTTGCTCTGAAAGTGTTCGAACGTTATCAGTTGTGAGTCGTGTGTAAACCGTTTTTCATTCATAAACAGTGTGGTTGGGGGGGGGGGGCGGGTGGATGGAATGGATTTTGACCTTTGTTTATGAGGACGGGCTGTATAATGATGTCTAAACCACACATCAGAAAATGAAGCAACGACGAAGTTTCGGTCAGTCCGACCGAAACGTCATTTCGTTGGTCTTCTTCTTCTCACCCATCTTCCAACCCATCTTCTCACGTCTGGGTTGGTCGTCCCATCTTAAGCGCGTTATTGTGACTCGTCGTCTGCACGAACAACAACACTATATACACACAGAAACCACAATAGCGTGATATATGAAATGCATAAATCCACAAGGGCCGTGATGAGGGTTCGAACTTACGTCCAGGAAGATCCTAGACGCGCCTTAATCGACTGAGCCACGACATGGTAAAAGAATTGTAAACGGGATTGCTACTCTACTTGTTAGGCCCTTGTGGATTTATTCATATTAACAACACTAAAGTTTGTTGACCAGACCACACACTAGAAATTGAAGGGACGACGACGTTTCGGTCCGTCCTGGACCATTCTCAAGTCGATTGTCGACTTGAGAATGTTCCAGGACGGACCGAAACGTCGTCGTCCCTTCAATTTCTAGTGTGTGGTCTGGTCAACATACTTCAGCCACGTTATTGTGACTCATCGCCAACACTAAAGTTTGCTCTCGCAACCATTCAACCTGAGGTAAACCAGAGGGCCAGATTCACGAAGCAATTACGCAAGTAATTACGAATTTTCCTCACTCTTTGACGGCTTTGGTTATATTTATTAAACAGTTTACAAGCATGAAAACATCCGAATCAACTATTGTTACTGTTATAAACAGTCTCCTGATGATTCGGAGGTCATTAACTTTAATAATTGTAAACAAAGCTGCCGAAGATTGAGAACCGTCCCTACTGGGAGGTGGAAGGGGGTCCCGTGTGGAACCCGCACTCTCGCCATGCGAGACGACCATTCCTCCTGATGTTGGAGGACGGTATATGTTGGGGTTCCCTATGCGTGTATTTCACGCAGGCCATCCCAGGACATGCTTCAGGTGCGGCCTACCGGGTCACCTGGCTGTGGGGAGTGAGGGAGCGACAAGTCACCCCTGTTAACCTCTTCCGGGAGGAGGATTTTCCCCCGTTGTCGGCTCCGGACCTGTCTCCAAGTGCTGAGATGTGTGTTGCTTCCCTGCCGGCTGCTGCCCCGGTGTTGGATCCTGCAGCTCGCCTGGGTGCGGATATTGACTTGGGGGTTGGGGCGGCCTCACCCCCTCCGCCGGCTTCCCCACCTGAGCTATCCCCGCCCCTGCCTGTTCCGTCCCTGGATACGGTGTCTCCTGTCACTCTGGATGTCCGCGAGGGACTGTCTCCTGCGGTGTGTGGTCCGGTGCCCCCGGCTGTGGTTCTCAGGGACCGGGCATTGAATGCGCGCTCGTCGGAGAGTTCTGCTGTGATGTGGGATGATAGCTCGGACGACCGGCAGCCTGTCTCTAAGCGCTCGAGTAGGATTCCGAGTGTCTTCCCTTCGTAGTGTGCCTTGGGTGGAGGTGGGGGAGTATGGTGCTCTAGCGTCTCGCGCTGTGGTTGGCGGTGCCGTGGGGGGGCTCTGTGTTACCTACTGTGTCGCCCCCCTGCGCCTACTGTTGTTGACTCCCGACAGTGGGAGGTTGCTCCTGATGATCGGGACCTCGTCGTCGTGTTGAGGAAAGATGTGTGCGAGGGGGCCTCTGCTCCTGTGCCCGGTGGCGGGGGCCCTGGCGCGTCTGCGTCCTCTGCGGGTTCACCCGGTGCGGAGCCCTGTTAGAAGCCTAGTGCAGAACCGTTCCCTGTTGTCAAGGCCTCCGGGAAATGACGGGGACGTGCTCCATGCGTTGCAGTGGAACTCTCTTGGGATGAGTTCCACCGGTCCACGGGACCGGGTGTGTCCGGTCCCGTGGTGACCGGACGCTACTATTTGGGCGCCGCGGGTAAAGGGGTGCCAAATTTATGGGGTGCCAAATTTGATGCTTCGGCCTTGTGCGTCTCCTGGTCGACCGGTGTCCGACGAAGTCCTGCTGATTTGAAAGGCTTACTGCTTGCGCTTTCCTGCGCAGGAGTTCCCAGATAAATATGCTTAGTACTTGTGATTGATTTGTGCAATTTGTATTTGTTGCTTTGTCTGCTACATGTGTATTTTGTATATTTTTGGCTCACCCTGTTTGGGCGTTTGTGTTTTGTTTGTGCTGGACTGGTTTGCTTCCTATGTGTGTTTTATATGTTATGTTTTTTGTGTTGTTTTTAGTGCTGTTGGGTGCGTGTGTGTGTGCTTTCTGGTGTCTGTGTGTTTTGTGTTTCTTTGCCGGTCCCTGCGTGTTCCGCTGTTTATTATTATCCATGTGTGTTTGGGGTGTGGTTGTTTCTCGGTTCCGGTGTTTGTTCTTGTTTGTATGTGTGGTGTCCTTTCATTATGCTCTTCCCGGTCCCTGTGTGTTCCAGTTATGCATAACTGTCTGTATTAGCTTTTTGCCCTTTCCATGTGGCCCTTCTGGCTTTTAATTTACACTCCTTATCTTTTTCACTGTCATCAACATCGTATTGCAAGATATATTTGTATCCTCACACACAGAGATCACACTAACGTGATGCATCAAATGAACAAATCCACAAGGGCCGTGACGAGGATTCGAACCTGCGTCCCAGACACTGCCTTAATCGACTGAGCTACGACAGGGTTGTTGTTGTTGTTTAAGATTCGCTACTCAGAACAATAAGTTCCAGTAGCACGGGCTATGGTGAGCCCGTAAGTGGAGGCTCTTTGGAGCCATTATCTGTATCAGTGGCTGATACTAGAGATGTGGCGATGGATGGGGGGTCATCATGATGGTTTTCAGCCTGGAGTGCTGGCTATACCAGTTATGGAGCTGGTGGGATTTTCCATTTTTTCTTTGCTTGCAACTTTGCTGAGCAGTGCTGTCGTTGGAGTTTGGTAACGTGGCCTCCTTGAGGAAGTCTTGAACCGTGTAGGTGTCGGGAGCCGACAAAATAACCTATAAAATGATTTGAAACCTCGGGCCAGAGGGAGACGCTGCATACCTAAGGTTAATTAATTTAGCCTGGACTTCTCAAACGAGACCTTCTGCTTGGAATAGAGCAGACATTGTGCCGATCCCAAAACCCAAAGATCCAGCTAATCCCAGGCCCATCTCTCTCCAAAGCTGTGCAGCCAAGACGGCTGACAGAATGGCACTCAACAGACTGGAGTGGAAAATGTCTAAACTGCACCATGATATGTGTGCCTATAGAAGAGGGGTTGGCACAGTGGAATGTATTACAACTCTGTTAGCCCACTTGAATGACAGACCAGGAATGCTGATATTCCTGGACCTCGAAAACGCCTTTGAACTGGCTAGCGCCCCAGCTATTCTCTGCTGCCTCATTGACAAAGAGGTCAGAGGCAACCTGCTCTTCTGGACCAAAAACTGTCTCATAAACAGAGAAGCAAGAGTAAAACTTCATGGCACAGTCTCTGAGTACAAAAGACATGAAAATGGTACACCGCAAGGAGGTATTCTCAGCCCTCTAATCTTCAACTGTTTAATGGAAAGAATAATGAGGTTGAAACTCCCACATCACTGCAGACTGCTAAACTACGCGGACGACTTTGTCATCATCATAAAAGGAAGGTATTTGGCGCGCCTTGCACCCAAATGCTTAGACTGCATCAGTAAAGAGGCAAAACAGATTGGGATTAAACTCAACCCCTCAAAGTCAAAGGCCATGCCCATAAAAATAGCGAAGCCCAACATCCAACTCACAGTACAGGGTCAACCAAGAGAATGGGTCGACACCTATCAGTATCTAGGAATCATCCTGGACACACACATGAATTTTAATGCTGAGGTCACTTACTTGAGAGAGCGAACTGCGGCCCGAACGGCAATCCTCAGGTCGCTAACCTCCCTTTCTGGAGGAGCCAATCTGCAAGTCCTTCGCACATACTATGTACAGGCAGTCAGATCAGTGATCGATTATGCCGCACCTGCACTCACAAATCTATCACACCAACAGTGGAAAAAGCTTGAAGTTGCCCAAAACAATGCTATGAGAGCTGCACTGGGAGCCCCCATGTGGACCAGGCTTGAAACTCTTAGACTGGAGACGGGTTTGCCCTCTCTACAAGAAAGAATATCACAAAGGACAGCTACAATTATCAGTAAGATAATTATTTCTTCTGATCCAATCCCAGTACGGCAGGCCTTGGTGGTTGAACTAGGCCAAAACAATGGAAACTCTTGGGTTGCAAGAGCAGGACAAGTCCTAAACAGACTACATATAAAAAACATGATTCTTGATAGAGAGGGTGATCATCCACACCCAAATTACACTCCTTCCGCGCCGTGGGAAGAGCCTACTTTCAAAATTGTAATAGAAAGTCTTCCAATGAAAAAGGCTGCCTATGATCCGACAATCCTAAGGCGCATAATAGAAGAGCAAATGTATAGCATAGCAGTAGCAGGAGCCACCCACATCTTCACAGACGGATCGGTGGACACAGAAAATGAGAGTGCTGGCGCTGCTTTTTGCACGACCAGCGTACAGGCATATTGGAGACTGGGAGGACTAGTATCATCAACCCAAACTGAGCTGTTTGCCATACAACAGGCATTCGCATATGTGAATGCACAAAACACTCAAAATGCAATCATACACACAGACTCAAAAGCTGCACTTCAAATACTAGGACAAAAACAGTGGAAAGATAATGTGGAAATAATTACCACCATTTTGTATCTTGGAGCAGTTGCTAAAGGCAAAGGACTCAACATAACTTTAAACTGGATCCCATCCCATATTGGAATCCCATTAAATGAAAAAGCTGATGAAATTGCTAAATTGGCAACTCGTCATCCAGTGATACATAAAACAATTCAACCCAGTCTAGAGAACATAAAAAACATCTTCACCAAAAAACTCTCACATCTCAACAAAGCCTACCTGCACCAGAGAATAGCTGAAGGTTCGCCATCTGCAACATGGTATCTTCAGGCAACCAAATTAGAAAGGTTAGAAAAATTAGAAAATTCCCAAAAGGAATCCACAGGGAAATAGCAGTTAGGTTATATAGACTACGTCTAGGTTACAGATGCAACTGGGAGATTGGTGAACCCCAACAAAGAGAGTGCATCTTCTGCCAAACTGTCACAGAAAAGCCATTACTTCACTATCTTCTGGAATGTGAAGCAACCAATGACCTTAGAAGAGCTTTAAGAGTTCCTGAATCATGCAGTGGCCACCCTAAAGCCATCAACACAGCCACTCTCCTGGTCAACAAAGGTGTCCAGCAGCTGGACACCCTCATAAAGACTGTGAAGCAGTATCCTCCCCTGCTTGATGGTTAAATGCAACCTCAGAATACTGAGAACAAAAAAATTGTACCACTTACGGGCTATTCATGCCCGTGCCACCTCTTGGGTGGCTTAATCTTTATCAATCAATCAATCGTGTAGGTGTCGTATTTGTGATGCGGTGGTGGAGCTCTTAGTATGATTTCCTCGTCTGAGGAGTCCGTAACCTCCGTAGTGGGCGTTTTTGTCTTTCGCCTCGCAGCCTTAGGTAGGTTTAGGTGTTGTTGATTGGTGGTTGTAGCTATTTCAGAAGCGCTGATGGTGCTGTTATCGTTTGTAGACAGCACGTCTGCTAGCGCGGCTGCTGAGATAGTGATGGTAGGAGTGTTGGGAGCTGGAGAAGGAATTACCTCTGTTTGTGTCGCCCGGGTCATGGGCGGTTCTGGAGTCGGTGTTGAAGTTGACCGCATGGTCGTCCTGGTGGTAGTCTCCGGAGTGGTAGAGGAGGCAGTGAGATTTACGCTAGTGGCTATGATGGGGACCAGGCCATTGTCTATGTATAACGCATTTAGTTCACTGACAAAGCGCTGGTTGTCTGGTCCTGCAAGCCTTTCCGCAAGTCTAATAAGACCAGGGATAATGCCAGCACGTGATGCAGGGGGCTGTGAAGGAGCATGTGGGACCTTGGGGTCCCCAATGAGAAGGCTGTGTCGCCTGCTGGGAGGAGCCACATGTTGGTAAGACATGAAAGTCTTCTGGTCGATTAGTGAGAGCTAAGGTGGTGGGTTGAACGCTTGGGGCTCTGGTCGAGGAGGTAGAAGGGTTGTTTCTCTTGGCTTCAACCTGGGCCTTGATGATTTCCTGTCTGAGAGGGCAGCGGTAGGAAATTGCAGGGTGATTGCCATCACGGAGCAAGCAGCGATGGACTGTTGCCTTGCATATGGAGTAGTGATGGTCCAGTGTGCACAGACTGCACCTCTGGACAGGGTGCTGACACTTGTTGGTCGGGTGAGAGAGCTCGTAGCACTTAAAGCACTGCTGGATCTTATGGTATCGTTCCATTTTTATTTGGTGGGGTGGTATTTTTAGGCCGAAGCAGTAGAATCCTTGTGTGGCAGCAGCTATGGTGGTGAACGTAATCTTCATTGATGTTTTGTCGGTGTTACAGAACTCTAGGTTGAATACCGACAGGTTTGGATTTTCGTCCTCAATATTGTCCATGATATGTTGTTGAGGTCGCTCAGCGATCCACTGGCTGGTCCTGCTGGTAAAAACAGTTCTTCCGGCCAGGAACTGACGTGGGAAGTGAGGATGTAAGTGGTGCTCTTTGCGAAGAATGACATCGTTAGTGAGGAGTTTTTCTAGCTCCTCTTCACATTAAAAGAAGAGCACGATATCTTCACCTTCCTGACTAATGTCAGCGGGTTCGAGGCCAGTAACGTCCTTCAGGACCTTTAAAGCATTGCTGCTCCCGATAGCATGACCGTCAAGTGGAGTCGCTCTGACCTTAAGACGTTTGGGTAGCATTGTGACCACACTGCTCCTTGTGATGTGTTGACGGGAGGTGTCTCCCCCGTCGTTTGATGTACGACAGGGATTGATTGATTGATAAAGATTAAGCCACCCAAGAGGTGGCACAGGCATGAATAGCCCGTAAGTGGTACAATTTTTTTTCAGTATTCTGAGGTTACATATAATCCTTTATACATTTACAGTCTCCGTGGTGTAGTGGTAAGACACTCGCCTGGCGTTCCGCGAGCGCTATGTCATGGGTTCGTATCCTGGCCGGGGAGGATTTACTGGGCGCAATTCCTTAACTGTAGCCTCTGTTTAACTTAACAGTAAAATGTGTACTTGGATGAAAAAACGATTCTTCGCGGCAGGGGATCGTATTCCAGGGACCATAGGATTAAGGACTTGCCCGAAACGCTACGCGTACTAGTGGCTGTACAAGAATGTAACAACTCTTGTATTTATCTCTTGTATAAAAATAATCGTCAAGCTGTTATCGCGGGGGAGGATACTGCTTCACAGTCTTTATGAGGGTGTCCAGCTGCTGGACACCTTTTTTGACCAGGAGAGTGGCTGTGTTGATGGCTTCAGGGTGGTTAATGCAAGAGTCAGGGACTCTTAAAGCTCTTCTAAGGTCGTTGGTTGCTTCACATTCCAGAAGATAGTGAAGTAATGGCTTTTCTGTGACAGTTTGGCAGAAGATGCATTCTCTCTGTCGGGGTTCACCAATCTCCCAGTTGCATCTGTAACCTAGACGTAGTCTATATAACCTAACTGCTATTTCCCTGTGGATTCCTTTTGGGATATTTAACCTTTCTAATTTGGTTGCCTGAAGATACCATGTTGCAGAGGGCGAACCTTCAGCTATTCTCTGGTGTAGGTAGGCTTTGTTGAGATGTGAGAGTTTTTTGGTGATAATGTTTTTTATGTTCTCTAGGCTGGGTTGAATTGTTTTATGTATCACTGGATGACGAGTTGCCAATTTAGCAATTTCATCAGCTTTTTCATTTAATGGGATTCCAATATGGGATGGGATCCAGTTTAAGGTTATGTTGAGTCCTTTGCCTTCAGCTACTGCTCCAAGATACAAAATGGTGGTAATTATTTCCACTGTTTTTGTCCTAGTATGAAGGAACCAACCCGGGAAAATAATATTTTAGATTTAGTGTTAACTAACAGGGAAACACAAATTCATGACATCGAAATAGGGAGTGAGCTAGGGAACAGTGATCACAAAGAAATCAGATTTAGCATAGAATGGAATAGACCAGTAGGAGAAAATTCTGTTAAAGTGCCAGATTTTCGAAAAGCTGATTTTAATAGCCTAGGAATTTTTTGCGTCAAATTGATTGGAAAGTCTTGGGTATGGGGTGTAGGCCGGTCTTGGAGCGAGACATGAACCTAGCGAGAGGTGACTTAAATGGGAATTTCGATGTGGATTCAATATATAACTTATTTAAGAATATTCTAAACAAAGCACAAGAACGTAGTATACCATACAAATTGAATAGATCGAATACTAATGACCCAAAGTGGATAACAAAGAATTTGAAGAACCTTATAGGTTAAAAGAGAGCTTGGTACAAAAGGATTAAAAATGGGGAGGTCACTTTAGAACAGGAATTCGTACAACTGGTTATAAATGTTAAAAAAGAGATAAGGAAAGCAAAAAGAAACTATGAAGTTCGCAAAGTAGGGTAAGCAAAGACAAATCCTAAAGGGTTTTTTCAGTTATATCGTACTAAGACTAGGGAAAAGATAGGTCCATTAAAAACTGAGACAGGTCAAATAACAGATAGTGATGAAGAGATGAGTAGTATATTTAATAAATATTTTGTATCTGTATTTACTAAAGAGGAACTTACCAATATGCCTTCAGCCGAACAATTCTATGTGGGTGGGGACGAGGACAGGTTGACGAGTTTAGCAGTTACCAGGGAGGATGTTCTTAAACAAATAGTAAAACTCAAACCAAACAAATCCCCAGGGCCGGATGAAGTGTTTGCCAGGGTGCTTAAAGAATGCAAAGAGGAGCTTTGTGACCCACTGTCAACCATATTTAATAAATCTATAGAGTCAGGCAGAGTGCCAGAGTTTTGGAAAGTTGCTAATGTGATACCAGTTTTTAAGAAAGGAGATAGATCACTTGCGTCTAACTATCGACCAATTAGCCTAACGTCTATTGTGGGAAAGTTACTCGAATCTATAATAGCAAATAAAATTCGTCTTCATCTTGAAAAACATAAATTAATAATTGAGTCGCAACATGGTTTTATAAATGGCCGTTCATGTTTAACAAATTTGTTATCTTTTTATTCTAGCATAGTTGAGGCAGTTGATAGTGGTAAAGATTGTGATGTTGTGTACCTTGACTTTAGCAAAGCTTTTGATACACTGCCACATGAAAGACTGATTAAAAAGATAGAGTCTCATGGTATTGGGGGTGATATATTAAGCTGGATTAGGGCATGGCTATACCAAAGGAAACAGAGAGTTAGTATAAATGGAATCAAGTCAGAGTGGGAAAATGTTGTAAGTGGAGTGCTTCAAGGCTCTGTCCTGGGACCTCTGTTGTTTATAATATATATAAATGATTTAGATTCAGGTTTGAGTAGCAACATTTGCAAATTTGCCGATGATACGAAAATCGGTAGGGAAATTAATTCGGAGGAGGACTCACTATCACTTCAAGTTGATCTAGATAGGGTTTTGAAATGGTCAAAGGATTGGCAGATGCAGTTTAATGCTGATAAATGTAAAGTTCTGAGGTTAGGTAATGATGATAGAGTTACAAGATACGAGCTAGATGGTGTTGTGATTGCGAAGTCGGATTGCGAAAGGGATCTGGGAGTTATGATTAGTAAGAATTTAAAACAAAAGGATCAATGCATAAATGTTCGTAATAAGGCAAATCGGACACTTGGATTTATTAATCGCAGCGTTAGTAACAAGACACCTGGTGTGGTTCTCAACCTATATCTTGCTCTAGTTAGGCCCCATTTAGATTATGCAGTTCAGTTTTGGTCGCCATATTATAGAATGGATATAAATTCACTTGAACGTGTCCAGCGTAAGATGACTAAGTTAATTCCCCAAATTAGAAATCATTCATATGAAGAAAGATTAACAAAGCTTAAGTTGCATTCACTGGAAAGGCGAAGAGTTAGGGGTGACATGATAGAGGTTTACAAGTGGGTGAATGGACATAACAAGGGGGATATTAATAGGGTATTAAAAGTATCAACACAAAACAGAACACGAAACAATGGGTATAAATTGGATAAGTTTAGATTTAGGAAAGACTTGGGTAAATACTGGTTCAGTAACAGGGTTGTTGATTTGTGGAACCAATTACCGCGTAATGTGCTGGAGATGGGGTCCCTCGATTGTTTCAAGTGCGGGTTGGACAAGTATATGAGTGGGATTGGGTGGTTATAAATAGGAGCTGCCTCGTATGGGCCAATAGGCCTTCTGCAGTTGCCTTTGTTCTTATGTTCTTATGTATTTGAAGTGCAGCTTTTGAGTCTGTGTGTATGATTGCATTTTGAGTGTTTTGTGCAATCACATATGCGAATGCCTGTTGTATGCCAAACAGCTCAGTTTGGGTTGATGATACTAGTCCTCCCAGTCTCCAATATGCCTGTACGCTGGCCGTGCAAAGAGCAGCGCCAGCACTCTCATATTCTGTGTCCACCGATCCGTCTGTGAAGATGTGGGTGGCTCCTGCTACTGCAATGCTATATATTTGCTCTTCTATTATGCGCCTTAGGATTGTCGGATCATAGGCAGCCTTTTTCATTGGGAGACTTTCTATTACTATTTTGAAAGTAGGCTCTTCCCACAGTGCGGAAGGAGTGTAATTTGGGTGTGCATGATTACCCTCTCTATCAAGAATCATGATTTTTAAATGCAGTCTGTTTAGGACTTTCCTGCTCTTGCAGCCCAAGAGTTTTCATTGTTTTGGCCTAGTTCAACCACCAAGGCCTGCCGTACTGGGATTGGGTCAGAAGAAATAATTATCTTACTGACAATTGTAGCTGTCCTTTGTGATATTCTTTCTTGTAGAGAGGGCAAACCCGTTTCCAGTCTAAGAGTTTCAAGCCTGGTCCACATGGGGGCTCCCAGTGCGTACGACAGGGTAAAAGGACGGGCTATTGACATAGCTCGGGTGCAGGGGGAGGGGGGGTTGTGTAAAATCCTGGTTTGTGCCTCGGAGAGGCTACGGGATCCAGTAAGTTCAGTAGAACTTCGATTTCAACCCTTTTTACCCTGTCGTAGCTCAGTCGATTAAGGCAGTGTCTGGGATGCTCCCGGACGCAGGTTCGAATCCTCGTCACGGCCCTTGTGGATTTGTTTGTTTGTATCTTAATCTTAATCTCATGTAAATTGAATTCTTTCAAATAGACTTTCCTCTACCATAGGTGAAGGAAGAATTTGTATTTATTATTGAATAATTCTTAAGTGTCTTACTACTGTCCACCATTGCCATTCTCTTTACCATTTCTTCACCCCTCATGGATCATCTTGATTCCTGTTTTCATTTGTTTCAGTTATCTGACATACAATATCAACAAGAGTTTTTTCCGTGGCTCTCTTCGCTATCTCATCAACTGTATTCCCACATGTGAAGGGATCCACATGAATCTTACTTTATACTTTTTTTTCTAAATTCTTAACATTCTCTCTACACTGTATCACAATATTCTGGTAAACTAGCTGGTTGTCTGCTATTTATAGACTCTAACGCTCCTCTACTGTCAATAAAGAAGCAAGCATTTTTACTACATGTAACTACTTCCTGTAATCCTGCTAATACACCTTGGAGTTCAACCTGCGTTGAAGAAACATTGTCAGTTAAGCGGCGTCCAATAACAGTATCTACAGTGCCGATGTCAGTGTACTCCCTGATCAAGACTCCACATCCTGCCTTCCCATCCCTAGCTACTGACCCATCACAATATACATGTAGAGTGTTTTCTGTAGGTAATTTTCTAATTATACAATCAAATGTTGCCCTCAGCTCTCCTATGACATACATACTTTTTTTCTTTTGCAAGGGAGTAATTACTACATCTACATTACAATCCTCCCATGGTGGTGTGAATTGTCTCTTAGGCAGAGCAATACATTATGTAATAACATCATACTTTAGATATGTAAGGTACTCATATATGCTCTCTTCTTTATCATACACTGTTGATTGATTGATTAATGAAGAATAAGCCACCAGAAGCCACGGGCATGAATAGCCCGTAAGTGGTGGCCCTTTTGAGCCATTACCAGTATCAAGAGCTGATGCTGGAGATATGTGGAGGTGCGACTGCACCCTGCGTGACGGGAGATGTCTCCCGTCCAACCAAATGGATGATTGATGATGATGAAGAATAAGCCACCCAAAAGGTGGCACGGGCATGAATAGCCCGTAAGTGATGGCCCTTTGGACCAATTTCCAGTATCATTAGCTGATATTGGAGATCTGTGGAGGTGCGACTGCACCCTACGAATAGGTCGTGACCTCTCGAATGTGTCCAAGAACATAAGAACAAAGGCAACTGCAGAAGGCCTGTTGGCCCATACGAGGCAGCTCCTATTTATAACCACCCAATCCCATTCATATACATGTCCAACCCATGCTTGAAACAATCGAGGGACCCCACCTCCACAATGTTACGCGGCAATTGGTTCCACAAATTAACAACCCTGTTACTGAACCAGTATTTACCCAAGTCTTTCCTAAATCTAAACTTATCCAATTTATACCCATTGTTTCGTGTTCTGTCTTGTGTTGATACTTTTAATACCCTATTAATATCCCCTTTGTTATGTCCATTCACCCACTTGTAAACCTCTATCATGTTACCCCTAACTCCTCGCCTTTCCAGTGAATGCAACTTAAGCTTTGTTAATCTTTCTTCATATGAAAGATTTCTAATTTGGGGAATTAACTTAGTCATCCTACGCTGGACACGTTCAAGTGAATTTATATCCATTCTATAATATGGCGACCAAAACTGAACTGCATAATCTAAATGGGGCCTAACTAGAGCAAGATATAGCTTGAGAACCACACCAGGTGTCTTGTTACTAACGCTGCGATTAATAAATCCAAGTGTCCGATTTGCCTTATTACGAACATTTATGCATTGATCCTTTTGTTTTAAATTCTTGCTAATCATAACTCCCAGATCCCTTTCGCAATTCGACTTCGCAATCTCAACACCATCTAGCTCGTATCTTGTAACCCTATCATCATTACCTAACCTCAGAACTTTACATTTATCAGCATTAAATTGCATCTGCCAATCCTTCGACCATTTCAAAACCCTATCTAGATCAACTTGAAGTGATAGTGAGTCCTCCTCCGAATTAATTTCCCTACCGATTTTCGTATCATCGGCAAATTTGCAAATGTTGCTACTCAAACCTGAATCTAAATCATTTATATATATTATAAACAACAGAGGTCCCAGGACAGAGCCCTGAGGCACCCCACTTACAACATTTTCCCACTCTGACTTGACTCCATTTATTCTAACTCTCTGTTTCCTTTGGTATAGCCATGCCCTAATCCAGCTTAATATAGCACCCCCAATACCATGAGACTAACTTTTTAATCAGTCTTTCATGTGGCACTGTATCAAAAGCTTTGCTAAAGTCAAGGTACACAACATCGCAATCCTTACCACTATCAACTGCCTCAACAATGCTAGAATAAAAAGATAACAAATTTGTTAAACATGAACGGCCATTTATAAAACCATGTTGCGACTCCATTATTAATTTATGTTTTTCAAGATGAAGACGAATTTTATTTGCTATTATAGATTCGAGTAACTTTCCCACAATAGACGTTAGGCTAATTGGTCGATAGTTAGACGCAAGTGATCTATCTCCTTTCTTAAAAACTGGTATCACATTAGCAACTTTCCAAAACTCTGGCACTCTGCGTGACTATTGATTTATTAAATATGGTTGACAGTGGGTCACAAAGCTCCTCTTTGCATTCTTTAAGCACCCTGGCAAACACTTCATCCGGCCCTGGGGATTTGTTTGGTTTGAGTTTTACTATTTGTTTAAGAACATCCTCCCTGGTAACTGCTAAACTCGTCAATCTGTCCTCGTCCCCACCCACATAGACTTGTTCGGCTGAAGGCATATTGTTAAGTTCCTCTTTAGTAAATACAGATACAAAATATTTATTAAAAATACTACTCATCTCTTCATCACTATCTGTTATTTGACCTGTCTCAGTTTTTAATGGACCTATGAATTGGTCGATATATCATAGCAATATGGAAGTTGTAGTGAAGGACCTGGTGACTCTAGTGGGAGCCCTGAGGACAGAGTTGGACTCTCTGCGGGAGGAGGTGCGTCAGCTTAAAAAACAACGAGAAGTAACGAAGGAGGAGACCAGCAGTAAAGGGACCTCGTCTTGGAGAGTTGCGAAAGACAGGGGCCTTAAGAAGACTTTGATAAAGCCGCCTTCAAACGCCATAGCAACTTCAAATTCATTTGACGTTTTGGAGGACGAGTGCTGTGGAGAGACTGTGGATCGCGCAAAAGGGAAAGCAACGAAGAGAAAGGAAGCGCAGGCCCCTCAGAAAGTAAAGGAAGTACCTAAGCAAACATTAGTTGTGGGAGATTCCCAGATAAGGTATTTGGATAGAACGTTTTGTGCTAGAGATAGGGGGAACAGGTTAAGGGTTTGCTATCCCGGAGCTGGCATTGGTGATATTATAAACAACATGAATGATATTATGGCTGGTAATGGGAACAATCCCATTATTTGCATTAGCGTGGGAGGAAATGATGTTGGTCGAGTCAGGAGTGAGGAACTGATTCAGAGGTATAAAACAGCCATAGAGTTAGTTAGGAGCAAGGGAGGAATCCCGATCATATGTGGCATTCTTCCAAGAAAGGGAGTGGGAAATGAATGGATATCGAGGGCACTTGGTGTCAATTGCCGGCTGGAAAGATATTGCAAATCAAATGCAATATCTTTCATAGACAACTGGGAACACTTCTATGGAAGAAATGAAATGTATGCTCGTGATGGGGTGCATCTATCGAGAGCTGGGGTTGTTGCTGTTGCGAACTCGCTAGAAGAAGTGGTTAGAGGTGTTTGTTTGGGTTTAAACTGTTAGTAGATAGAGGTATGGGAATTGATTTGGAGGAAGGAGGTAATAAAAGTATGTGTTTGTGGGAGAAAGGAATTGGCAAAACGATCAGGGAAAGAGAAGGTCCGCAAAATAACAATTCACTTAGGGTATATTACACTAACAGTAGAAGTCTAAGAAATAAAATTAACGAATTAAATGCTCTTGTCTGCACAGAAAAAATAGATATTATTGCACTTACCGAAACGTGGATGAATGTAGAAAATAGAGAACTATTAGCTGAATATCAAATATATGGATTTAAACTATTTCACACAGATAGATATATTAGACGAGGAGGTGGAGTAGCCATATATGTTAGGGACAATTTGAAATGTAGTCTCAAAGAGGGAATCAAAACAGAGCCACACACAGAAACTATTTGGATTGAATTAAACGAAAAAGCTAATAATATTATAATAGGAGTAATATATAGGCCACCAAATTTAGACAGAATGGAAGCAAAGCATCTATGGGATGAAATATCTAGAGCATCTAGATCTAACAGTATTTATGTCATGGGTGACTTTAATTTTAGCGGAATAAACTGGTTGAACAAAACAGGGAATAGTGAAGCAGAAGATTTTCTAGAATTAATTGACGATTGCTTTCTTACGCAACACATTAAGGAACCAACACGGGAAAATAATATTTTAGATTTAGTGTTAACTAACAGGGAAACGCAAATTAATGACATCGAAATAGGGAGTGAGCTAGGGAGCAGTGATCACAAAGAAATCAGATTTAGCATAGAATGGAATAGACCAGTAGGAGAAAATTCTGTTAAAGTGCCAGATTTTCGAAAAGCTGATTTTAATAGCCTAAGAAATTTTTTGGGTCAAATTGATTGGAAAGGCTTGGGTATGGGGTGTGGGCCGGTCTTGGAGCGAGACATGAACCCAGCGATAGGTGACTTAAATGGGGATTTCGATGTGGATTCAATATATAACTTATTTAAGAATATTCTAAACAAAGCACAGGAACGTAGTATACCATACAAATTGAATAGATCGTATACTAATGACCCAAAGTGGATAACAAAGAATTTGAAGAAAATTATAGGTAAAAAGAGAGCTTGGTACAAAAGGATTAAAAATGGGGAGGTCACTTTAGAACAGGAATTCGTACAACTGGTTAGAAATGTTAAAAAAGAGATAAGGAAAGCAAAAAGAAACTATGAAGTTCGCATAGCAGGGCAAGCAAAGACAAATCCTAAAGGGTTTTTTCAGTTATATCGTACTAAGACTAGGGAAAGGATAGGTCCATTAAAAACTGAGACAGGTCAAATAACAGATAGTGATGAAGAGATGAGTAGTATTTTTAATAAATATTTTGTATCTGTATTTACTAAAGAGGAATTTAACAATATGCCTTCAGCCGAACAAGTCTATGTGGGTGGGGACGAGGACAGGTTGACGAGTTTAGCAGTTACCAGGGAGGATGTTCTTAAACAAATAGTAAAACGCAAACCAAACAAATCCCCAGGGCCGGATGAAGTGTTTGCTAGGGTGCTTAAAGAATGCAAAGAGGAGCTTTGTGACCCACTGTCAACTATATTTAATAAATCAATAGAGTCAGGCAGAGTGCCAGAGTTTTGGAAAGTTGCTAATGTGATACCAGTTTTTAAGAAAGGAGATAGATCACTTGCGTCTAACTATCGACCAATTAGCCTAACGTCTATTGTGGGAAAGTTACTCGAATCTATAATAGCAAATAAAATTCGTCTTCATCTTGAAAAACATAAATTAATAATTGAGTCGCAACATGGTTTTATAAATGGCCGTTCATGTTTAACAAATTTGTTATCTTTTTATTCTAGCATTGTTGAGGCAGTTGATAGTGGTAAGGATTGCGATGTTGTATACCTTGACTTTAGCAAAGCTTTTGATACAGTGCCACATGAAAGACTGATTAAAAAAATAGAGTCTCATGGTATTGGGGGTGCTGTATTAAGCTGGATTAGGGCATGGCTATACCAAAGGAAACAGAGAGTTAGTATAAATGGAATCAAGTCAGAGTGGGAAAATGTTGTAAGTGGAGTGCCTCAAGGCTCTGTCCTGGGACCTCTGTTGTTTATAATATATATAAATGATTTAGATTCAGGTTTGAGTAGCAACATTTGCAAATTTGCCGATGATACGAAAATCGGTAGGGAAATTAATTCGGAGGAGGACTCACTATCACTTCAAGTTGATCTAGATAGGGTTTTGAAATGGTCAAAGGATTGGCAGATGCAGTTTAATGCTGATAAATGTAAAGTTCTGAGGTTAGGTAATGATGATAGAGTTACAAGATACGAGCTAGATGGTGTTGTGATTGCGAAGTCGGATTGCGAAAGGGATCTGGGAGTTATGATTAGTAAGAATTTAAAACAAAAGGATCAATGCATAAATGTTCGTAATAAGGCAAATCGGACACTTGGATTTATTAATCGCAGCGTTAGTAACAAGACTCCCGGTGTGGTTCTCAAGCTATATCTTGCTCTAGTTAGGCCCCATTTAGATTATGCAGTTCAGTTTTGGTCGCCATATTATAGAATGGATATAAATTCACTTGAACGTGTCCAGCGTAGGATGACTAAGTTAATTCCCCAAATTAGAAATCTTTCATATGAAGAAAGATTAACAAAGCTTAAGTTGCATTCACTGGAAAGGCGAAGAGTTAGGGGTGACATGATAGAGGTTTACAAGTGGATGAATGGACATAACCGGGGGGATATTAATAGGGTATTAAAAGTATCAACACAGGACAGAACACGAAACAATGGATATAAATTGGATAAGTTTAGATTTAGGAAAGACTTGGGTAAATACTGGTTCAGTAACAGGGTTGTTGATTTGTGGAACCAATTGCCGCGTAACATTGTGGAGGTGGGGTCCCTCGATTGTTTCAAGCACGGGTTGGACAAGTATATGAGTGGGATTGGGTGGTTATAGAATAGGAGCTGCCTCGTATGGGCCAATAGGCCTTCTGCAGTTACCTTTGTTCTTATGTTCTTATGTTCTTATGTTCTATCCTTTCCCTAGTCTTAGTACGATATAACTGAAAAAACCCTTTAGCATCTGTCTTTGCTTGCCCTGGTATGCGAACTTCATAGTTTCTTTTTGCTTTCCTTATCTCTTTTTTAACATTTCTAACCAGTTGTACGAATTCCTGTTCTAAAGTGACCTCCCCATTTTTAATCCTTTTGTACCAAGCTCTCTTTTTACCTATAAGGTTCTTCAAATTCTTTGTTATCCACTTTGGGTCATTGGTATTCGATCTATTCAATTTGTATGGTATACTACGTTCCTGTGCTTTGTTTAGAATATTCTTAAATAAGTTATATATTGAATCCACATCGAAATCCCCATTTACGTCACCTATCGCTGGGTTCATGTCTCGCTCCAAGACCGGCCCCCACCCCATACCCAAGACTTTCCAATCAATTTGACCCAAAAAAATTCTAAGGCTATTAAAATCAGCTTTTCGAAAATCTGGCACTGTAACAGAATTTTCTCCTACAGGTCTATTCCATTCTATGCTAAATCTGATTTCTTTGTGATCACTGTTCCCTAGCTCACTCCCTATTTCGATGTCATTAATTTGTGTTTCCCTGTTAGTTAACACTAAATCTAAAATATTATTTTAGATTTAGCTAGCAATGTTTTCTATGTTTCACACCATATTGTTTTCTGAAGCCCATAAAAAGACCTGATTTACATCTGCTTAGAGGTTTGCCGTGTCCTCTATGTTTCTACTCTCATAAAAATCCTAGTGTCATCTGCAAAGGACGATACAGTACTATAGGTTGTGTCCATGTCCGATATGAGGATGAGAAAAAGTACTGGAGCAAGCACAGTACCCTGGGGGGCTGAGCCCTTCACGGTTGATGGACAGGATTTTATTTTGTTGACCATTACACATTGGGGTCGGTTACTGTTACGGACCCGAGCCCAGCGTCGTAGCACGGAGCAGTGACGACAACGCCATCTGTGGGTCGGCTCCCGAAACCCCCTCCAAATGGACGAAGCCATCTAGTGAGGACAGGATCTACCGGCCACAGGGGCTGGTTTCCCGTGATTGATTGATTGATGAAGATTAAGCCACCCAAAAGGTGGCACGGGCATGAATAGCCCGTAAGTGGTGGCCCTTTTAAGCCATTACCAGTATCAAGAGCTAATACTGGAGATCTGTGGAGGTGCGAATGCACCCTGCATGACGGAAGATGTCTCCCTTATGAATGTGTTAAGATGAAGATGAAGCAACCCAAAAGGTGGCACGGGCAAAAATAGCCTGTAAGTGGTGGCCATTTTTAAGCCATTACCAGTATCAAGAGCTGATACTGGAGATCTGTGGAGGTGCGAATGCACCCTGCATGATGGGAGATGTCTCCCTTGTGAATGTGTTAAGATGAAGATGAAGCCGCCCAAAAGGTGGCACGGGTATGAATAGCTCGTAAGTGGTGGCCCTTTTGAGCCATCACCAGTATCAATAGATGATACTGGAGACCTGTGGAAGTGCGGCTGCACCCAGCGAGACGGGAGATGTCTCCCGGACCAAATGGTGACCAGATGGACGGTTTCCCGTCTTGATCAGCTCATAACATAGCCGCTGCTGACCTCTGGTGAGGTGGCGCTTAGACAGCAACGCCATCTATGGAGTGGATAGGTGGACGTTTGTGTCTAAGCCTGTTAGTGAGGTGCCCTAGAGTGTCCCCAACACTAATGACGTGTCTGATTACAGAGTCGACCTGGGACTGCTGTATTCGACGATGGGGCAGTCTACCCAAGGCAGCCATAGTCTCTCCACGAGTTTGCTCTGAGGTAGCTGTGAGTCACCCCTGGACAGGCACTGTTGAGTGTGTTAGCCTGCCTGTGACGTGGCAGTACCAGGAATCGTCTTATCTAGGGGCTGGCTGGTGGAAGAGACTACCCACTGTGGTGCGGAGAGAGGAGAGTGATCTGCGGAATCACTATGACATGGCTCCTGTCTAGAACTCGCAACCCTAGTATCGGTTCGTGGAGTGGAACCTGCCAGCTACAGGCTGGATTTGTGGTTGAAGGCCTCCACGACGGTGCACCCAGTGGGACTGTGATTTGGCTGGCCTGTGGCCAGGGTAGATTCGCCGAGAGAATCAGAGGATTCATCGTGGGCCACGACGAAGAGAACCAGGGCTACTCATCGTGAGCACCGTGGAGCATCCTGTGTCTTCAGAGGAAGACTAATCTGTATATAATAAGTGTAGTTATAGCAACCCGCGTGTGACTGTGATATATTTATTTATGGTGGTGGTAGCAATATATATACAAAAGCAGTGCATTTGTATCCCTTCCCCTTTCATTTACTTGCGTTATGGAACACACCCCTTGAAAGCCACTACTAACTTGGGGCCGGATACCCAAACTCTAATAACATCAGAGAAGAACCCAGTTGCGACCCAATAGGGCCGTAACAGTTACTCAGGAAATTGTAGATCCATCTGCCTATTTTTTCGGTAATTTCCTTGAACGCATTTTGTTTGCAATAACACCATGGTCACATTTGTCGAAGATTTTAGCGAAATCTGTAAATTCCATCAGCGTTTTGTCTGTCTTCCATAGCATCTAATGCCATGTCATAGTGATCAAGCAACTGTGATAGGCAAGAGCGCCCTGTTCTGAAACTATGTTGTCCGGGGTTATGGAGATGCTTTGATTCCATGTATTTTGTGATCTTACTTCTTAGCACTCTCTCAAAGATTTTTATGATATGTGATGTTAGTGCTATTGGTCTGTAATATTTTGACTCTGCCTTATTTCCTCCTTTATGGAGTGGTACTATCTCTGTTGTTTTTAGTATGTCAGGGATAACGCCAGTATCTAGGCTTTGTCTCCAAAGAATGTGAAGGGCCTGCGATAATGTTTTTTTACAGTTCTTGATGAATATATAGTTCCAAGAATCAGGGCCTGGTGCAGAGTGCATAGGCATATACTGTCTATGACTTCTTCAAAATCCGTTACACGGGAGACATCTCCCGTCACGCAGGGTGCAGTCGCACCTCCACAGATCTCCAGTATCAGCTAATGATACTGGTGGCTCAAAAGGGCCACCACTTACGGGCTATTTATGCCCGTGCCACCTCTTGGGTGGCTTAATCTTTATCAATCAATCAATCTTCAAAATCCAGTGGGGATAGGGTGACATCTAAGATATGATTTGATATCATATCCATGAAAAATTCATTTGGGTTATCAATCTTTAGTGTCTTTAGTGGCTCGCTGAAAAAAAAGAGTCATACTGCTTCCTCAGTATCTCGCTCATTTCTTTGTTGTCATCAGTGAAAGTTCCATCTCTCTTTCGCAAAGTCCCGATACTAGATGTAGTTTTTATCTTGATTTTGTATAGGAGAAAAAATATTTCGGATTTCTATTTCACTGATGGCTTTTTGCTCCCCTTGCATCTCTTGGGTTTTGTATGATTCTTGTAGCTTTGTTTTTATTTTTATTGTTTGTTTTTTATCGTTTTGATTCCTCTACCTAAACTTCTTCCCCGTTCTTGGGTGCGACTCTCAAGTTGTTTCGCGATTGATTGATTGATGAAGATTAAGCCACCCAAAAGGTGGCACGGGCATGAATAGCCCGTAAGTGGTGGCCCTGTTGAGCCATTACCAGTATCAAGAGCTGATACTGGAGATCTGTGGAGGTGCGAATGCACCCTGCATGACGGGAGATGTCTCCCGTCTGTGTTTCGCGTTTGATTGATTGACTGATGACGATTAAGCCACCCAAGAGGTGGCACGGGCATGAATAGCCCGTAAGTGGTACAATTTTTTTTCTCAGTATTCTGAGGTTGCATTTAACCATCAAGCTGTTATCGCAGGGGAGGATACTGCTTCACAGTCTTGATGAGGGTGTCCAGCTGCTGGACACCTTTGTTGACCAGGAGAGTGGCTGTGTTGATGGCTTCAGGGTGGCCACTGCATGATTCAGGAACTCTTAAAGCTCTTCTAAGGTCATTGGTTGCTTCACATTCCAGAAGATAGTGAAGTAATGGCTTTTCTGTGACAGTTTGGCAGAAGATGCACTCTCTCTGTCAGGGTTCACCAATCTCCCAGTTGCATCTGTAAACTAGACGTAGTCTATATAACCTAACTGATATTTCCCTGTAGATTCCTTTTGGGATATTTAACCTTTCTAATTTGGTTGCCTGAAGATACCATGTTGCAGATGGCGAACCTTCAGCTATTCTCTGGTGCAGGTAGGCTTTGTTGAGATGTGAGAGTTTTTTGGTGATGATGTTTTTTATGTTCTCTAGGCTGGGTTGAATTGTTTTATGTATCACTGGATGACGAGTTGCCAATTTAGCAATTTCATCAGCTTTTTCATTTAATGGGATGGGATCCTGTTTAAGGTTATGTTGAGTCCTTTGCCTTTAGCGACTGCTCCAAGATACAAAATGGTGGTAATTATTTCCACGTTATCTTTCCACTGTTTTTGTCCTAGTATTTGAAGTACAACTTTTGAGTCTGTGTGTATGATTGCATTTTGAGTGTTTTGTGCAATCACATATGCGAATGCCTGTTGTATGAGTACAACATACTCATACAACAGTTGTACATAGTTGTACAACTCAAAGAATCATCAACCCAAACTGAGCAAACAGCTCAGTTTGGGTTGATGATTCTAATCCTCCCAGTCTCCAATGTCTCCAATATGCCTTTGTACGCTGGCCGTGCAAAGAGCAGCGCCAGCACTCTCATATTCTTTGTCCACCGATCCGTCTGTGAAGATGTGGGTGGCTCCTGGTACTGCTATGCTATCATTTGCTCTTCTATTATTTGGATTTATTAATCGGACACTTGGATTTATTAATCGCAGCGTTAGTAACAAGACACCTGGTGTGGTTCTCAAGCTATATCTTGCTCTAGTTAGGCCCCATTTAGATTATGCAGTTCAGTTTTGGTCGCCATATTATAGAATGGATATAAATTCACTTGAACGTGTCCAGCGTAGGATGACTAAGTTAAGAACATAAGAACATAAGAACAAAGGTAACTGCAGAAGGCCTATTGGCCCATACGAGGCAGCTCCTATTCTATAACCACCCAATCCCACTCATATACTTGTCCAACCCGTGCTTGAAACAATCGAGGGACCCCACCTCCACAATGTTACGCGGCAATTGGTTCCACAAATCAACAACCCTGTTACTGAACCAGTATTTACCCAAGTCTTTCCTAAATCTAAACTTATCCAATTTATATCCATTGTTTCGTGTTCTGTCCTGTGTTGATACTTTTAATACCCTATTAATATCCCCCCGGTTATGTCCATTCATCCACTTGTAAACCTCTATCATGTCACCCCTAACTCTTCGCCTTTCCAGTGAATGCAACTTAAGCTTTGTTAATCTTTCTTCATATGAAAGATTTCTAATTTGGGGAATTAACTTAGTCATCCTACTCTGGACACGTTCAAGTGAATTTATATCCATTCTATAATATGGCGACCAAAACTGAACTGCATAATCTAAATGGGGCCTAACTAGAGCAAGATATAGCTTGAGAACCACACCAGGTGTCTTGTTACTAACGCTGCGATTAATAAATCCAAGTGTCCGATTTGCCTTATTACGAACATTTATGCATTGATCCTTTTGTTTTAAATTCTTACTAATCATAACTCCCAGATCCCTTTCGCAATCCGACTTCGCAATCACAACACCATCTAGCTCGTATCTTGTAACTCTATCATCATTACCTAACCTCAGAACTTTACATTTATCAGCATTAAACTGCATCTGCCAATCCTTTGACCATTTCAAAACCCTATCTAGATCAACTTGAAGTGATAGTGAGTCCTCCTCCGAATTAATTTCCCTACCGATTTTCGTATCATCGGCAAATTTGCAAATGTTGCTACTCAAACCTGAATCTAAATCATTTATATATATTATAAACAACAGAGGTCCCAGGACAGAGCCTTGAGGCACTCCACTTACAACATTTTCCCACTCTGACTTGATTCCATTTATACTAACTCTCTGTTTCCTTTGGTATAGCCATGCCCTAATCCAGCTTAATATAGCACCCCCAATACCATGAGACTCTATTTTTTTAATCAGTCTTTCATGTGGCACTGTATCAAAAGCTTTGCTAAAGTCAAGGTATACAACATCGCAATCCTTACCACTATCAACTGCCTCAACAATGCTAGAATAAAAAGATAACAAATTTGTTAAACATGAACGGCCATTTATAAAACCATGTTGCGACTCAATTATTAATTTATGTTTTTCAAGATGAAGACGAATTTTATTTGCTATTATAGATTCGAGTAACTTTCCCACAATAGACGTTAGGCTAATTGGTCGATAGTTAGACGCAAGTGATCTATCTCCTTTCTTAAAAACTGGTATCACATTAGCAACTTTCCAAAACTCTGGCACTCTGCCTGACTCTATTGATTTATTAAATATGGTTGACAGTGGGTCACAAAGCTCCTCTTTGCATTCTTTAAGCACCCTAGCAAACACTTCATCCGGCCCTGGGGATTTGTTTGGTTTGAGTTTTACTATTTGTTTAAGAACATCCTCCCTGGTAACTGCTAAACTCGTCAACCTGTCCTCGTCCCCACCCACATAGACTTGTTCGGCTGAAGGCATATTGTTAAGTTCCTCTTTAGTAAATACAGATACAAAATATTTATTAAAAATACTACTCATCTCTTCATCACTATCTGTTATTTGACCTGTCTCAGTTTTTAACGGACCTATCCTTTCCCTAGTCTTAGTACGATATAACTGAAAAAACCCTTTAGGATTTGTCTTTGCTTGCCCTGCTATGCGAACTTCATAGTTTCTTTTTGCTTTCCTTATCTCTTTTTTAACATTTCTAACCAGTTGTACGAATTCCTGTTCTAAAGTGACCTCCCCATTTTTAATCCTTTTGTACCAAGCTCTCTTTTTACCTATAAGGTTCTTCAAATTCTTTGTTATCCACTTTGGGTCATTAGTATACGATCTATTCAATTTGTATGGTATACTACGTTCCTGTGCTTTGTTTAGAATATTCTTAAATAAGTTATATATTGAATCCACATCGAAATCCCCAAAGTTAATTCCCCAAATTAGAAATCTTTCATATGAAGAAAGATTAACAAAGCTTAAGTTGCATTCACTGGAAAGGCGAAGAGTTAGGGGCGACATGATAGAGGTTTACAAGTGGGTGAATGGACATAACAAGGGGGATATTAATAGGGTATTAAAAGTATCAACACAGGACAGAACACGAAACAATGGGTATAAATTGGATAAGTTTAGATTTAGGAAAGACTTGGGTAAATACTGGTTCAGTAACAGGGTTGTAGATTTGTGGAACCAGTTGCCGCGTGGCGTGGTGGAGGTGGGGTCCCTCGATTGTTTCAAGCGCGGGTTGGACAAGTATATGAGTGGGATTGGGTGGTTATAGAATAGGAGCTGTCTCGTATGGGCCAATAGGCCTTCTGCAGTTACCTTTGTTCTTATGTTCTTATGTTATGTTATGCGCCTTAGGATTGTCGGATCATAGGCAGCCTTTTTCATTGGGAGACTTTCTATTACAATTTTGAAAGTAGGCTCCTCCCACGGTGCGGAAGGAGTGTAATTTGGGTGTGGATGATCACCTTCTCTATCAAGAATTATGCTTTTTAAATGTAGTCTGTTTACGACTTTTCCTGCTCTTTCAGCCCAAGAGTTTCCATTGTTTGGCCTAGTCCAACCACCAAGGCCTGCCGTATTGGGATTGGAACAGAAGACATATTTATCTTACTGATAATTGTAGCTGTCCTTTGTGATATTCTTTCTTGTAGAGAGGGCAAACCCGTCTCCAGTCTAAGAGTTTCAAGCCTGGTCCACATGGGAGCTCCCAGTGCGGCTCTCATAGCATTGATTTGGGCATCTTCAAGCTTTTTCCACTGTTGGTGTGATAGATTTGTGAGTGCAGGTGCGGCATAATCGATCACTGATCTGACTGCCTGTATATAGTATGTGCGAAGGACTTGCAGATTGGCTCCTCCAGAGAGGGAGGTTAGCGACCTGAGGATTGCCGACCGGGCCGCAGTTCGCTCTCTCAAGTAAGTGACCTCAGCATTAAAATTCATGTGTGTGTGTCCAGCATGATTCCTAGATACTCATAGGTGTCGACCCATTCAATTGGTTGACCCTGTACTGTGAGTTGGATGTTGGGCTTCGCTATTTTTATGGGCATGGCCTTTGACTTTGAGGGGTTGAGTTTGATCCCAATCTGTTTTGCCTCTTTACTGGTTGATACCTGGTTGATGGGGTTCTGGGAGTTCTTCTACTCCCCAAGCCCGGCCCGAGGCCAGGCTTGACTTGTGAGAGTTTGGTCCACCAGGCTGTTGCTTGGAGCGGCCCGTAGGCCCACATACCCACCACAACCCGGTTGGTCCGGCACTCCTTGGAGGAATAAATCTAGTTTCCTCTTGAAGATGTCCACGGTTGTTCCGACAATATTTCTTATGCTTGCTGGGAGGACGTTGAACAACCGCGGACCTCTGATGTTTATACAGTGTTCTCTGATTGTGCCTATGGCTCTTCACTGGTTCTATTCTGCATTTTCTTCCATATCGTTCACTCCAGTCCGTTGTTATTTTACTGTGTAGATTTGGTACTTGGCCCTCCAGCATCTTCCAGGTGTATATTATTTGATATCTCTCTCGTCTTCTTTCTAGTGAGTACATTTGGAGGGCTTTGAGACGATCCCAATAATTTAGGTGCTTTATTGCGTCTATGCGTGCCGTATATGCTTTATTACTATGCTTTATATTACTATGCTCTATGCTTTATATTACTATGCTCTATGCTTTATATTACTATGCTCTATGCTTTATTACTGATGTAGTCTAAGCATTTGGGTGCAAGGCGCGCCGCATACCTTCCTTTTATGATGATGACAAAGTCGTCCGCGTAGTTTAGCAGCCTGCAGTGATGTGGAAGTTTCAACCTCATTATTCTTTCCATTAAACAGTTGAAGAGAAGAGGGCTGAGAATACCTCCTTGCGGTGTACCATTTTCATGTCTTTTTGTACTCAGAGACTGTGCCATGAAGTTTTACTCTTGCTTCTCTGTTTATGAGACAGTTTTTGGTCCAGGAGAGCAGGTTGCCTCTGACCTCTTTGTCAATGAGGCAGCAGAGAATAGCTGGGGCGCTAGCCAGTTCAAAGGCTTTTTCGAGGTCCAGGAATATCAGCATTCCTGGTCTGTCATTCAAGTGGGCTAACAGAGTTGTAATACATTCCACTGTGCCAACCCCACTTCTATAGGCATACATATCATGGTGCAGTTTAGGCATTTTCCACTCCAGTCTGTTGAGTGCCATTCTGCCAGCCGTCTTGGCTGCACAGCTTTGGAGAGAGATGGGCCTGGGATTAGCTGGATCTTTGGGTTTTGGGATCGGCACTATGTCTGCTCTATTCCAAGCAGAAGGTCTAGTTTGAGAAGTCCAGGCTAAATTAATTAACCTTAGGTATGCAGCGTCTCCCTCTGGGCCGAGGTTTTTAATCATTTTATAGGTTATTTTGTCGGCTCCAGGGGACGTATCCTTGGAGTTTTTCTTAGCCCGATTGAGCTCATCCAGTGTGAAGGGGGCATTAGTGTCAGAGACTTCTTCACGTGCTGTAAGGATTCTGTGCCACCTTTCTTCCTCTAGTCCGGTCTGTACTGCAAATACATCTAGTGGAAGTTGATTGCTGGCTGCTCTCTCTGCAAACCTGGTTGCCAGTACTTCGGCTTCCTGTTGAGGATCCTTGGGGTGTGGAGCTTTAGGTGTTTTATTCCCTTTGGCTCGGTGAAATTGCTGCCACATCTCTCCGAGAGAGGTGTGTTCATTCAGGTGTGAATACCATTCCAGCTACTTTTGTTCTTTTATTTGTCTGGTCTCTCGATGCACATGTTCCTTGACCTCACAAAGTAAGATCCTGTTGCGGTCACTTGGCTGCTTTTTGTATAGCTTTCTTGTTCTGTTGAGTCTATGGTTGAGTTCTTTGACACGTTCACAATAGTACCAATGATCTTTATGGTGTCCGGTGGACTGTTTTTTCGATGGGGTGTTTCGCGATTCGTTTTCTTCGTATATAGAGGGAACGGCGTTACCGTTCCAATCTGCATCTCTTCCTCTTTTTTATTTAGGGATACGCGGTTTGAGCATATTTCTAATGCTACTGAGCTTATTTTTTTCAGGTTTGCATTTTCTAGCTGTTCTTCCCAGCTTATTTCTGTGAGGTCTAGGTTTATTTGCTCCCAGTGTATCTGTTTATTATTGAAATTGAATTTGCGAAATTCTCCTTCCCTGGGACTCGGGACTGGTTGTGCAGGTCTACTCCCCATACTTGTCAGAACTTCATTTAATTAGTGATCTGAGTAACAGGTATTTGTGATCATCATGTTCCTGATCAATTCATCATTATTAGTGAAAATGAGGTCCAGCGTGTTCTCCTTCCCAGTAGGTTCTACTATTTGCTGGTTTAAGGCAAACCTGTCGCACATCCGTAGCAGGTCATTTGCATGTGACTGTTCATTTAGGCTACTTCCCGGAATTCTCTCTGATATAACTGTATTAGCCAGGTGCTTCCATTTCAGGTGCCGTAGGTTGAAGTCCCCAAGCAGGATGATGTTTGGGGCCGAATTTGTGAGGTTTTCTAAGCAATGTTCTATTTTCATTAGCTGGTCTTTAAACTGCTGAGGATTTGCCTCCAGTGACTTATATACAAGGACAATAACTACATTTAAGATCCCTATTTTATTACTAGCACTTCCACCATATCGTTTGTGGTGTTTAACAACTCAGTACAGATGAGTGTGTCTTTGATGTACAGGCTGACCCCACCTTGTAGCCTGTATTTCCTGTCACATCTGAAAAGATTGTACTCCGAAATCCATATTTCACCATCATGGTAGTCCTTGGTGTGGGTTTCCGCTAGGGCTGCAAACACTGCATTTGCCTCATGTTGGAGGCCATCTATTACGTGCACTTTGTTAGATTTACGTGTTTATTTCCTGAATGTTGGCAAATAAAAATGATGTTACGTTTGTGGAAGTGTTGGATGCTTTACTTGGTGTTAATATCCGAGGTTCTGTTATGGAGGCCACTGTGTTTGTGTCCTCTATAGCATTTAACCGAGTTGGTGGTAGAGTCTGGACATTTTTAGCCAATCTTTTCCTCCTCCTCTTGCTAAAAAATCATCCTGGTAAATAGTGTTGTAGCTGCTTTCATCGAGGCGGTCTGTCGGTCTTATTCGCCTGGTATCTTTAATATGAAAAGCTGGACATTACACACAGAAATCACAATAGCGTGATGCATCAGTGAACAAATCCACAAGGGCCGTGATGAGGATTCGAACATACGTCCGGGATCATCCCAGACGCTGCCTTAATTAGTCGATTAAGGCAGCGTGAGATGATCTCGGACGTAAGTTCGAATCCTCGTCATGGCCCTTGTGGATTTGTTCAAAGCTGGACATTCTATGTTGAAACATTCATTCATATATAAAGAGTTCTTGCACAGTTTTGAGTGATAGAAATCACAGCTTTTGGTACATTTACTTGTACTAAGAAGGCTCTTGCATTTTCTGAGATGATCATATTTACATATTCCAGTTGTTCTCCCCGATATCCCATGTTTACAGATATCCCCATTTATAATATCGGCAGGTTTTGGGTCCTTGCTTTGTTTGTTTAAAAAACCCTGGCGCCAATATTGCGCCCGGCTAAGGCGCCGACACCGAGCCCGACCTCAACATCGCATCCGGCTCCGGCGCCAACATTACATCTCGCTCTGGCGCCAACATCGCATCTGGCGCCAACGTCATATCCGGCACCGGAACGCTGATATGTAGCTCCAATTCTGGTTCTACCTCGGTGTCCTTGACAATTTGTTTTAAAACATTTGAGATTTCCGAACAGGTAATTAGCAGTAATTCTCTGCGCTCTGCTGGGGTTTTATAAAAAAAAAAAAACTTGCAATCATCTTTAAGACAGTAATATTATCCTTTTAGCAGCACCAATACACCGAGTGGTGTATTGGTGCACACAACACCCCCCCCCCCCTGCACTAGAAGGGGGGGGGGGTTGTGTAAATGCCTGGTTTGTTATTGTTGTGTAAAATACGTAACTTGATGTAGAGAGGAGCAGGCTCAATCTCTCTTGAAAGAGATTATCGTCACACTGTATTTACTAAAGAGGAACTTAACAATATGCCTTCAGCCAAACAAGTATATGTGGGTAGGGACGAGGACAGGTTGAATAGTTTAGCAGTTACCAGGGAGGACGTAATTAAACAAATAGTAAAACTAAACTCAGTCACAGTGAGAGGGGCAGTCACAGTGAGAGGTTGTGTTAGCTGGAGCTCCGATTCTAGTAACATTATTATTGCAATAATGGAAGGATTAGTGAAGGATTTGGTGAGTCTGGTTGGAGCTCTGAGAGCAGAGATGGATTCCCTGCGGGAGGACGTACGACGGCTGAGACTTCGGGAGGAAACGAAGGAGGAGGCCAGTGTTGACGGGACCCCATTAAGAAAGACTGACGGGACCAGTTTTAAGAAGACCTCGTCTTGGCAAGTTGTGAAAGACAGGGGTCTTAAGAAGACCTTGGCAAAACCGACAACTAATAGCCTACACCTAAGGACTTTTAATGCATTTGACGTATTAGAGGACGAGTGCTGTGGTGAACCTGTTGTTCGAAGAGGAGGCAAAGCAACGAGGAGCATTGAAGCGCAGGTTCCTCAAACTGCTCGAAAGGAAAAGGGAGAATCAAAGCGAATTTTGGTTGTGGGAGATTCCCAGGTGAGGTATTTAGACAGAACGTTTTGTGCCAGAGATAGGGGGAACAGATTAAGGGTTTGCTATCCGGGAGCTGGAATTGGTGATATTGTTGGAAACATGAATGATATTATGACGGGAAATGGAAACAAACCCATTATTTGTATTAGTGCAGGGGGTAATGATGTTGGGCGAGTTAGGAGTCAGGAACTAATACAGAGATTCAGGACAGCCATTGAATTAGTTAGGAGCAAGGGAGGAATCCCGATCATATGTGGCATTCTTCCAAGAAAGGGAGTGGGAAATGAATGGATGTCGAGGGCTATTGGTGTCAATTGCCGGCTGGAAAGATATTGCAAATCAAATGCAATTTTTTTCATAGACAACTGGTGAACACTTCTATGGAAGAAATGAAATGTATGCTCGTGATGGGGTGCATCTATCGAGAGCTGGGGTTGTTGCTGTTGCGAACTCGTTGGAAGAAGTGGTTAGAGGTGTTTGTTTGGGTTTAAACTGTTAGTAGATAGAGGTATGGGAATTGATTTGGAGGAAGGAGGTAATAAAAGTATGTGTTTGTGGGAGAAAGGAATTGGCAAAATGATCAGGGAAAGAGAAGGGCCTCAAAATAACAATTCACTTAGGGTATATTACACTAACAGTAGAAAGTTAGGGCGGTACCGAAGCGAATTTTGGTTGTGGGAGATTCCCAGGTGAGGTATTTAGACAGAACGTTTTGTGCCAGAGATAGGGGGAACAGATTAAGGGTTTGCTAGCTGGAATTGGTGATATTGTTGAAAACATGAATGATATTATGACGGGAAATGGGAACAAACCCATTATTTGTATTAGTGCAGGGGGTAATGATGTTGGGCGAGTTAGGAGTGAGGAACTAATACAGAGATTCAGGACAGCCATTGAATTAGTTAGGAGCAAGGGAGGAATCCCGATCATATGTGGCATTCTTCCAAGAAAGGGAGTGGGAAATGAATGGATGTCGAGGGCACTTGGTGTCAATTGCCGGCTGAAAAGATATTGCAAATCAAATGCAATATCTTTCATAGACAACTGGGAACGCTTCTATGGAAGAAATGAAATGTATGCTCGTGATGGGGTGCATGTATCGAGGACTGGGGTTGTTGCTGTTGCGAACTCGTTGGAACCAGTGGTTAGAGGTGTTTGTTTGGGTTTAAACTGTTAGTAGATAGTGGTATGGGAATTGATTTGGAGGAAGGAGGTAATAAAAGTATGTGTTCGTGGGAGAAAAGAATTGGCAAAATGATCAGGGAAAGAAAGGGCCTCAAAATAACAATTCACTTAGGATATATTACACCAACAGTAGAAGTCTAAGAAATAAAATTAATGAATTAAATGCTCTTGTCTGCACAGAAAAAATAGATATTATTGCACTTACCGAAACGTGGATGAACGTAGAAAATAGAGAACTATTAGCTGAATATCAGATAAATGGATTTAAACTATTTCACACAGATAGATATATTAGACGAGGAGGAGGAGTAGCCATATATGTTAGGGACAATTTGAAGTGTAGTCTCAAAGAGGGAATCAAAACTGAGCCACACACAGAAACTATTTGGATAGAATTAAACGAAAAAGCAAATAATATTATAATAGGAGTTATATATAGGCCACCAAATTTAGACAGAATGGAAGCAAAGCATCTATGGAATGAAATATCTAGAGCATCTAGATCTAACAGTATTTATGTCATGGGTGACTTTAATTTTAGTGGAATAAACTGGGTGAACAAAACAGGGAATAGTGAAGCAGAAGATTTTCTAGAATTAATTGACGATTGCTTTCTTACGCAACACATTAAGGAACCAACGCGGGAAAATAATATTTTAGATTTAGTGTTAACTAACAGGGGAAACACAAATTAATGACATCGAAATAGGGAGTGAGCTAGGGAACAGTGATCACAAAGTAATCAGATTTAGCATAGAATGGAATAGACCTGTAGGAGAAAATTCTTTTAAAGTGCCAGATTTTCGAAAAGCTGATTTTAATAGCCTAAGAATTTTTTGGTGTCAAATAGATTGGAAAGTCTTGGGTATGGGGTGTGGGCCGGTCTTAGAGTGAGACATGAACCCAGCGATAGGTGACGTAAAAGGGGATTTCGATGTGGATTTAATATATAACTTATTTAAGAATATTCTAAACAAAGCACAGGAACGTAGTATACCATACAAATTGAATAGATCGAATACTAATGACCCAAAGTGGATAACAAATAATTTAAAGAACCTTATAGGTAAAAAGAGAGCTTGGTACAAAAGGATTAAGAATGGGGAAATCAGTTTAGAACAGGAATTCATACAACTGGTTAGAAATGTTAAAAAAGAGATTAGGAAAGCAAAAAGAAACTATGAAGTTCGCATAGCAGAGCAAGCAAAGTCAAATCCTAAAGGGTTTTTTCAGTTATATCAAACTAAGACTAGGGAAAGGATAGGTCCATTAAAATCTGAGACAGGTCAAATAACGGATAATGACAAGGAGATGAGTAGTATTTTTAACAAATATATTTTATCTGTATTTACTAAAGAAGAACTTAACAATATGCCTTCAGCCGAACAAGTCTATGTGGGTGAGGATGAGGACAGGTTGACTAGTTTAGCAGTTACCAGGGAGGATGTAATTAAACAATTAGAAAAACTAAAACCAAACAAATCCCCAGGGCCGGATGAAGTGTTTGCCAGGGTGCTTAAAGAATGCAAAGAGGAGCTTTCCGAGCCACTGTCTACCATATTTAATAAATCAATAGAGTCAGGCAGAGTGCCAGAGTCATGTAAGGTAGCTAATGTGGTACCAATTTTTAAGAAAGGAGATAGATCACTTGCGTCAAACTATCGGCCAATTAGCCTAACGTCTATTGTGGGATAGTTACTTGAATCAATAATTGCAAATACAATTCGTCTCCATCTTGAAAAACATAAATTAATAAATGGGTCGCAACATGGTTTTACAAATGGCAGTTCATGTATTTTTATTCAACTTTTTATTCCAGCATAGTTGAGGCAGTTGATAGTGGTAAGGACTGTGATGTTGTGTACCTTGACTTTAGCAAAGCTTTTGATACAGTGCCACTTGAAAGACTAATTAAAAAAATAGAAGCTCATGGTATTTTAGATTTAGGAAAGACTTGGGTAAATACTGGTTCAGTAACAGGGTTGTTGATTTGTGGAACCAATTACCGCGTAACGTGCTGGAGGTGGGGTCCCTCGATTGTTTCAAGCGCGGGTTGGACAAGTATATGAACATAAGAACATAAGAACAAAGGTAACTGCAGAAGGCCTATTGGCCCATACGAGGCAGCTCCTATTCTATAACCACCCAATCCCACTCATATACTTGTCCAACCCGTGCTTGAAACAATCGAGGGACCCCACCTCCACAATGTTACGCGGCAATTGGTTCCACAAACCAACAACCCTGTTACTGAACCAGTATTTACCCAAGTCTTTCCTAAATCTAAACTTATCCAATTTATACCCATTGTTACGTGTTCTGTCCTGTGTTGATACTTTTAATACCCTACCAATATCCCCCCGGTTATGTCCATTCATCCACTTGTAAACCTCTATCATGTCACCCCTAACTCTTCGCCTTTCCAGTGAATGCAACTTAAGCTTTGTTAATCTTTCTTCATATGAAAGATTTCTAATTTGGGGAATTAACTTAGTCATCCTACGCTGGACACGTTCAAGTGAATTTATATCCATTCTATAATATGGCGACCAAAACATAAGAACATAAGAACATAAGAACAAAGGTAACTGCAGAAGGCCTATTGGCCCATACGAGGCAGCTCCTATTCTATAACCACCCAATCCCACTCATATACATAAGAACATAAGAACAAAGGTAACTGCAGAAGGCCTATTGGCCCATGCGAGGCAGCTACTATTCTATAACCACCCAATCCCACTCATATACTTGTCCAACCCGTGCTTGAAACAATCGAGGGACCCCACCTCCACAATGTTACGCGGCAACTGGTTCCACAAACCAACAACCCTGTTACTGAACCAGTATTTACCCAAGTCTTTCCTAAATCTAAACTTATCCAATTTATACCCATTGTTTCGTGTTCTGTCCTGTGTTGATACTTTTAATACCCTATTAATATCCCCCCGGTTATGTCCATTCATCCACTTGTAAACCTCTATCATGTCACCCCTAACTCTTCGCCTTTCCAGTGAATGCAACTTAAGCTTTGTTAATCTTTCTTCATATGAAAGATTTCTAATTTGGGGAATTAACTTAGTCATCCTACGCTGGACACGTTCAAGTGAATTTATATCCATTCTATAATATGGCGACCAAAACTGAACTGCATAATCTAAATGGGGCCTAACTAGAGCAAGATATAGCTTGAGAACCACACCAGGTGTCTTGTTACTAACGCTGCGATTAATAAATCCAAGTGTCCGATTTGCCTTATTACGAACATTTATGCATTGATCCTTTTGTTTTAAATTCTTACTAATCATAACTCCCAGATCCCTTTCGCAATCCGACTTCGCAATCACAACACCATCTAGCTCGTATCTTGTAACTCTATCATCATTACCTAACCTCAGAACTTTACATTTATCAGCATTAAACTGCATCTGCCAATCCTTTGACCATTTCAAAACCCTATCTAGATCAACTTGAAGTGATAGTGAGTCCTCCTCCGAATTAATTTCCCTACCGATTTTCGTATCATCGGCAAATTTGCAAATGTTGCTACTCAAACCTGAATCTAAATCATTTATATATATTATAAACAACAGAGGTCCCAGGACAGAGCCTTGAGGCACTCCACTTACAACATTTTCCCACTCTGACTTGATTCCATTTATACTAACTCTCTGTTTCCTTTGGTATAGCCATGCCCTAATCCAGCTTAATATAGCACCCCCAATACCATGAGACTCTATCTTTTTAATCAGTCTTTCATGTGGCACTGTATCAAAAGCTTTGCTAAAGTCAAGGTATACAACATCGCAATCCTTACCACTATCAACTGCCTCAACAATGCTAGAATAAAAAGATAACAAATTTGTTAAACATGAACGGCCATTTATAAAACCATGTTGCGACTCAATTATTAATTTATGTTTTTCAAGATGAAGACGAATTTTATTTGCTATTATAGATTCGAGTAACTTTCCCACAATAGACGTTAGGCTAATTGGTCGATAGTTAGACGCAAGTGATCTATCTCCTTTCTTAAAAACTGGTATCACATTAGCAACTTTCCAAAACTCCGGCACTCTGCCTGACTCTATTGATTTATTAAATATGGTTGACAGTGGGTCACAAAGCTCCTCTTTGCATTCTTTAAGCACCCTGGCAAACACTTCATCCGGCCCTGGGGATTTGTTTGGTTTGAGTTTTACTATTTGTTTAAGAACATCCTCCCTGGTAACTGTTAAACTCGTCAACCTGTCCTCGTCCCCACCCACATAGACTTGTTCGGCTGAAGGCATATTGTTAAGTTCCTCTTTAGTAAATACAGATACAAAATATTTATTAAAAATACTACTCATCTCTTCATCACTATCTGTTATTTGACCTGTCTCAGTTTTTAATGGACCTATCCTTTCCCTAGTCTTAGTACGATATAACTGAAAAAACCCTTTAGGATTTGTCTTTGCTTGCCCTGCTATGCGAACTTCATAGTTTCTTTTTGCTTTCCTTATCTCTTTTTTAACATTTCTAACCAGTTGTACGAATTCCTGTTCTAAAGTGACCTCCCCATTTTTAATCCTTTTGTACCAAGCTCTCTTTTTACCTATAAGGTTCTTCAAATTCTTTGTTAAACCCAAACATACTTGTCCAACCCGTGCTTGAAACAATCGAGGGACCCCACCTCCACAATGTTACGCGGCAATTGGTTCCACAAATCAACAACCCTGTTACTGAACCAGTATTTACCCAAGTCTTTCCTAAATCTAAACTTATCCAATTTATATCCATTGTTTCGTGTTCTGTCCTGTGTTGATACTTTTAATACCCTATTAATATCCCCCCGGTTATGTCCATTCATCCACTTGTAAACCTCTATCATGTCACCCCTAACTCTTCGCCTTTCCAGTGAATGCAACTTAAGCTTTGTTAATCTTTCTTCATATGAAAGATTTCTAATTTGGGGAATTAACTTAGTCATCCTACGCTGGACACGTTCAAGTGAATTTATATCCATTCTATAATATGGCGACCAAAACTGAACTGCATAATCTAAATGGGGCCTAACTAGAACAAGATATAGCTTGAGAACCACACCAGGTGTCTTGTTACTAACGCTGCGATTAATAAATCCAAGTGTCCGATTTGCCTTATTACGAACATTTATGCATTGATCCTTTTGTTTTAAATTCTTACTAATCATAACTCCCAAATCCCTTTCGCAATCCGACTTCGCAATCACAACACCATCTAGCTCGTATCTTGTAACTCTATCATCATTACCTAACCTCAGAACTTTACATTTATCAGCATTAAACATAAGAACATAAGAACATAAGAACATAAGAACAAAGGTAACTGCAGAAGGCCTATTGGCCCATACGAGGCAGCTCCTATTCTATAACCACCCAATCCCACTCATATACTTGTCCAACCCGTGCTTGAAACAATCGAGGGACCCCACCTCCACAATGTTACGCGGCAATTGGTTCCACAAATCAACAACCCTGTTACTGAACCAGTATTTACCCAAGTCTTTCCTAAATCTAAACTTATCCAATTTATATCCATTGTTTCGTGTTCTGTCCTGTGTTGATACTTTAAACACCCTATTAATATCCCCCCGGTTATGTCCATTCATCCACTTGTAAACCTCTATCATGTCACCCCTAACTCTTCGCCTTTCCAGTGAATGCAACTTAAGCTTTGTTAATCTTTCTTCATATGAAAGATTTCTAATTTGGGGAATTAACTTAGTCATCCTACGCTGGACACGTTCAAGTGAATTTATATCCATTCTATAATATGGCGACCAAAACTGAACTGCATAATCTAAATGGGGCCTAACTAGAGCAAGATATAGCTTGAGAACCACACCAGGTGTCTTGTTACTAACGCTGCGATTAATAAATCCAAGTGTCCGATTTGCCTTATTACGAACATTTATGCATTGATCCTTTTGTTTTAAATTCTTACTAATCATAACTCCCAGATCCCTTTCGCAAACCGACTTCGCAATCACAACACCATCTAGCTCGTATCTTGTAACTCTATCATCATTACCTAACCTCAGAACTTTACATTTATCAGCATTAAACTGCATCTGCCAATCCTTTGACCATTTCAAAACCCTATCTAGATCAACTTGAAGTGATAGTGAGTCCTCCTCCGAATTAATTTCCCTACCGATTTTCGTATCATCGGCAAATTTGCAAATGTTGCTACTCAAACCTGAATCTAAATCATTTATATATATTATAAACAACAGAGGTCCCAGGACAGAGCCTTGAGGCACTCCACTTACAACATTTTCCCACTCTGACTTGATTCCATTTATACTAACTCTCTGTTTCCTTTGGTATAGCCATGCCCTAATCCAGCTTAATATAGCACCCCCAATACCATGAGACTCTATTTTTTTAATCAGTCTTTCATGTGGCACTGTATCAAAAGCTTTGCTAAAGTCAAGGTATACAACATCGCAATCCTTACCACTATCAACTGCCTCAACAATGCTAGAATAAAAAGATAACAAATTTGTTAAACATGAACGGCCATTTATAAAACCATGTTGCGACTCAATTATTAATTTATGTTTTTCAAGATGAAGACGAATTTTATTTGCTATTATAGATTCGAGTAACTTTCCCACAATAGACGTTAGGCTAATTGGTCGATAGTTAGACGCAAGTGATCTATCTCCTTTCTTAAAAACTGGTATCACATTAGCAACTTTCCAAAACTCTGGCACTCTGCCTGACTCTATTGATTTATTAAATATGGTTGACAGTGGGTCACAAAGCTCCTCTTTGCATTCTTTAAGCACCCTAGCAAACACTTCATCCGGCCCTGGGGATTTGTTTGGTTTGAGTTTTACTATTTGTTTAAGAACATCCTCCCTGGTAACTGCTAAACTCGTCAACCTGTCCTCGTCCCCACCCACATAGACTTGTTCGGCTGAAGGCATATTGTTAAGTTCCTCTTTAGTAAATACAGATACAAAATATTTATTAAAAATACTACTCATCTCTTCATCACTATCTGTTATTTGACCTGTCTCAGTTTTTAATGGACCTATCCTTTCCCTAGTCTTAGTACGATATAACTGAAAAAACCCTTTAGGATTTGTCTTTGCTTGCCCTGCTATGCGAACTTCATAGTTTCTTTTTGCTTTCCTTATCTCTTTTTTAACATTTCTAACCAGTTGTACGAATTCCTGTTCTAAAGTGACCTCCCCATTTTTAATCCTTTTGTACCAAGCTCTCTTTTTACCTATAAGGTTCTTCAAATTCTTTGTTATCCACTTTGGGTCATTAGTATACGATCTATTCAATTTGTATGGTATACTACGTTCCTGTGCTTTGTTTAGAATATTCTTAAATAAGTTATATATTGAATCCACATCGAAATCCCCATTTAAGTCACCTATCGCTGGGTTCATGTCTCGCTCCAAGACCGGCCCACACCCCATACCCAAGCCTTTCCAATCAATTTGACCCAAAAAATTTCTTAGGCTATTAAAATCAGCTTTTCGAAAATCTGGCACTTTAACAGAATTTTCTCCTACTGGTCTATTCCATTCTATGCTAAATCTGATTTCTTTGTGATCACTGCTCCCTAGCTCACTCCCTATTTCGATGTCATTAATTTGCGTTTCCCTGTTAGTTAACACTAAATCTAAAATATTATTTTCCCGTGTTGGTTCCTTAATGTGTTGCGTAAGAAAGCAATCGTCAATTAATTCTAGAAAATCTTCTGCTTCACTATTCCCTGTTTTGTTCAACCAGTTTATTCCGCTAAAATTAAAGTCACCCATGACATAAATACTGTTAGATCTAGATGCTCTAGATATTTCATCCCATAGATGCTTTGCTTCCATTCTGTCTAAATTTGGTGGCCTATGCAGTGGCCAAACTGCATCTGCCAATCCTTTGACCATTTCAAAACCCTATCTAGATCAACTTGAAGTGATAGTGAGTCCTCCACCGAATTAATTACCCTACCGATTTTCGTATCATCGGCAAATTTGCAAATGTTGCTACTCAAACCTGAATCTAAATCATTTATATATATTATAAACAACAGAGGTCCCAGGACAGAGCCTTGAGGCACTCCACTTACAACATTTTCCCACTCTGACTTGATTCCATTTATACTAACTCTCTGTTTCCTTTGGTATAGCCATGCCCTAATCCAGCTTAATATAGCACCCCCAATACCATGAGACTCTATTTTTTTAATCAGTCTTTCATGTGGCACTGTATCAAAAGCTTTGCTAAAGTCAAGGTATACAACATCGCAATCCTTACCACTATCAACTGCCTCAACAATGCTAGAATAAAAAGATAACAAATTTGTTAAACATGAACGGCCATTTATAAAACCATGTTGCGACTCAATTATTAATTTATGTTTTTCAAGATGAAGACGAATTTTATTTGCTATTATAGATTCGAGTAACTTTCCCACAATAGACGTTAGGCTAATTGGTCGATAGTTAGACGCAAGTGATCTATCTCCTTTCTTAAAAACTGGTATCATATTAGCAACTTTCCAAAACTCTGGCACTCTGCCTGACTCTATTGATTTATTAAATATGGTTGACAGTGGGTCACAAAGCTCCTCTTTGCATTTTTTAAGCACCCTAGCAAACACTTCATCCGGCCCTGGGGATTTGTTTGGTTTGAGTTTTACTATTTGTTTAAGAACATCCTCCCTGGTAACTGCTAAACTCGTCAACCTGTCCTCGTCCCCACCCACATAGACTTGTTCGGCTGAAGGCATATTGTTAAGTTCCTCTTTAGTAAATACAGATACAAAATATTTATTAAAAATACTACTCATCTCTTCATCACTATCTGTTATTTGACCTGTCTCAGTTTTTAATGGACCTATCCTTTCCCTAGTCTTAGTACGATATAACTGAAAAAACCCTTTAGGATTTGTCTTTGCTTGCCCTGCTATGCGAACTTCATAGTTTCTTTTTGCTTTCCTTATCTCTTTTTTAACATTTCTAACCAGTTGTACGAATTCCTGTTCTAAAGTGACCTCCCCATTTTTAATCCTTTTGTACCAAGCTCTCTTTTTACCTATAAGGTTCTTCAAATTCTTTGTTATCCACTTTGGGTCATTAGTATACGATCTATTCAATTTGTATGGTATACTACGTTCCTGTGCTTTGTTTAGAATATTCTTAAATAAGTTATATATTGAATCCACATCGAAATCCCCATTTAAGTCACCTATCGCTGGGTTCATGTCTCGCTCCAAGACCGGCCCACACCCCATACCCAAGCCTTTCCAATCAATTTGACCCAAAAAATTTCTTAGGCTATTAAAATCAGCTTTTCGAAAATCTGGCACTTTAACAGAATTTTCTCCTACTGGTCTATTCCATTCTATGCTAAATCTGATTTCTTTGTGATCACTGCTCCCTAGCTCACTCCCTATTTCGATGTCATTAATTTGCGTTTCCCTGTTAGTTAACACTAAATCTAAAATATTATTTTCCCGTGTTGGTTCCTTAATGTGTTGCGTAAGAAAGCAATCGTCAATTAATTCTAGAAAATCTTCTGCTTCACTATTCCCTGTTTTGTTCAACCAGTTTATTCCGCTAAAATTAAAGTCACCCATGACATAAATACTGTTAGATCTAGATGCTCTAGATATTTCATCCCATAGATGCTTTGCTTCCATTCTGTCTAAATTTGGTGGCCTATATATTACTCCTATTATAATATTATTAGCTTTTTCGTTTAATTCAATCCAAATAGTTTCTGTGTGTGGCTCTGTTTTGATTCCCTCTTTGAGACTACATTTCAAATTGTCCCTAACATATATGGCTACTCCACCTCCTCGTCTAATATATCTATCTGTGTGAAATAGTTTAAATCCATATATTTGATATTCAGCTAATAGTTCTCTATTTTCTACATTCATCCACGTTTCGGTAAGTGCAATAATATCTATTTTTTCTGTGCAGACAAGAGCATTTAATTCGTTAATTTTATTTCTTAGACTTCTACTGTTAGTGTAATATACCCTAAGTGAATTGTTATTTTGCGGACCTTCTCTTTCCCTGATCGTTTTGCCAATTCCTTTCTCCCACAAACACATACTTTTATTACCTCCTTCCTCCAAATCAATTCCCATACCTCTATCTACTAACAGTTTAAACCCAAACAAACACCTCTAACCACTTCTTCTAGCGAGTTCGCAACAGCAACAACCCCAGCTCTCGATAGATGCACCCCATCACGAGCATACATTTCATTTCTTCCATAGAAGTGTTCCCAGTTGTCTATGAAAGATATTGCATTTGATTTGCAATATCTTTCCAGCCGGCAATTGACACCAAGTGCCCTCGATATCCATTCATTTCCCACTCCTTTTCTTGGAAGAATGCCACATATGATCGGGATTCCTCCCTTGCTCCTAACTAACTCTATGGCTGTTTTATACCTCAAATACTGAACTCAAACTGAACTGCATAATCTAAATGGGGCCTAACTAGAGCAAGATATAGCTTGAGAACCACACCAGGTGTCTTGTTACTAACGCTGCGATTAATAAATCCAAGTGTCCGATTTGCCTTATTACGAACATTTATGCATTGATCCTTTTGTTTTAAATTCTTACTAATCATAACTCCCAGATCCCTTTCGCAATCCGACTTCGCAATCACAACACCATCTAGCTCGTATCTTGTAACTCTATCATCATTACCTAACCTCAGAACTTTACATTTATCAGCATTAAACTGCATCTGCCAATCCTCTGACCATTTCAAAACCCTATCTAGATCAACTTGAAGTGATAGTGAGTCCTCCTCCGAATTAATTTCCCTACCGATTTTCGTATCATCGGCAAATATGCAAATGTTGCTACTCAAACCTGAATCTAAATCATTTATATATATTATAAACAACAGAGGTCCCAGGACAGAGCCTTGAGGCACTCCACTTACAACATTTTCCCACTCTGACTTGATTCCATTTATACTAACTCTCTGTTTCCTTTGGTATAGCCATGCCCTAATCCAGCTTAATATAGCACCCCCAATACCATGAGACTCTATCTTTTTAATCAGTCTTTCATGTGGCACTGTATCAAAAGCTTTGCTAAAGTCAATGTATACAACATCGCAATCCTTACCACTATCAACTGCCTCAACAATGCTAGAATAAAAAGATAACAAATTTGTTAAACATGAACGGCCATTTATAAAACCATGTTGCGACTCAATTATTAATTTATGTTATAAGCTTTGCTAAAGTCAAGGTATACAACATCGCAATCCTTACCACTATCAACTGCCTCAACAATGCTAGAATAAAAAGATAACAAATTTGTTAAACATGAACGGCCATTTATAAAACCATGTTGCGACTCGATTATTAATTTATGTTTTTCAAGATGAAGACGAATTTTATTTGCTATTATAGATTCGAGTAACTTTCCCACAATAGACGTTAGGCTAATTGGTCGATAGTTAGACGCAAGTGATCTATCTCCTTTCTTAAAAACTGGTATCACATTAGCAACTTTCCAAAACTCTGGCACTCTGCCTGACTCTATTGATTTATTAAATATGGTTGACAGTGGGTCACAAAGCTCCTCTTTGCATTCTTTAAGCACCCTGGCAAACACTTCATCCGGCCCTGGGGATTTGTTTGGTTTGAGTTTTACTATTTGTTTAAGAACATCCTCCCTGGTAACTGCTAAACTCGTCAACCTGTCCTCGTCCCCACCCACATAGACTTGTTCGGCTGAAGGCATATTGTTAAGTTCCTCTTTAGTAAATACAGATACAAAATATTTATTAAAAATACTACTCATCTCTTCATCACTATCTGTTATTTGACCTGTCTCAGTTTTTAATGGACCTATCCTTTCCCTAGTCTTAGTACGATATAACTGAAAAAACCGTTTAGGATTTGTCTTTGCTTGCCCTGCTATGCGAACTTCATAGTTTCTTTTTGCTTTCCTTATCTCTTTTTTAACATTTCTAACCAGTTGTACGAATTCCTGTTCTAAAGTGACCTCCCCATTTTTAATCCTTTTGTACCAAGCTCTCTTTTTACCTATAAGGTTCTTCAAATTCTTTGTTATCCACTTTGGGTCATTAGTATTCGATCTATTCAATTTGTATGGTATACTACGTTCCTGTGCTTTGTTTAGAATATTCTTAAATAAGTTATATAATGAATCCACATCGAAATCCCCATTTAAGTCACCTATCGCTGGGTTCATGTCTCGCTCCAAGACCGGCCCACACCCCATACCCAAGACTTTCCAATCAATTTGACCCAAAAAATTTCTTAGGCTATTAAAATCAGCTTTTCGAAAATCTGGCACTTTAACAGAATTTTCTCCTACTGGTCTATTCCATTCTATGCTAAATCTGATTTCTTTGTGATCACTGCTCCCTAGCTCACTCCCTATTTCGATGTCATTAATTTGCGTTTCCCTGTTAGTTAACACTAAATCTAAAATATTATTTTCCCGTGTTGGTTCCTTAACGTGTTGCGTAAGAAAGCAATCGTCAATTAATTCTAGAAAATCTTCTGCTTCACTATTCCCTGTTTTGTTCAACCAGTTTATTCCGCTAAAATTAAAGTCACCCATGACATAAATACTGTTAGATCTAGATGCTCTAGATATTTCATCCCATAGATGCTTTGCTTCCATTCTGTCTAAATTTGGTGGCCTATATATTACTCCTATTATAATATTATTAGCTTTTTCGTTTAATTCAATCCAAATAGTTTCTGTGTGTGGCTCTGTTTTGATTATGGAATATGGAAGTTGTAGTGAAGGACCTGGTGACTCTAGTGGGAGCCCTGAGGACAGAGTTGGACTCTCTGCGGGAGGAGGTGCGTCAGCTTAAAAAACAACGAGAAGTAACGAAGGAGGAGACCAGCAGTAAAGGGACCTCGTCTTGGAGAGTTGCGAAAGACAGGGGCCTTAAGAAGACTTTGATAAAGCCGCCTTCAAACGCCATAGCAACTTCAAATTCATTTGACGTTTTGGAGGACGAGTGCTGTGGAGAGACTGTGGATCGCGCAAAAGGGAAAGCAACGAAGAGAAAGGAAGCGCAGGCCCCTCAGAAAGTAAAGGAAGTACCTAAGCAAACATTAGTTGTGGGAGATTCCCAGATAAGGTATTTGGATAGAACATTTTGTGCTAGAGATAGGGGGAACAGGTTAAGGGTTTGCTATCCCGGAGCTGGCATTGGTGATATTATAAACAACATGAATGATATTATGGCTGGTAATGGGAACAATCCCATTATTTGCATTAGCGTGGGAGGAAATGATGTTGGTCGAGTCAGGAGTGAGGAACTGATTCAGAGGTATAAAACAGCCATAGAGTTAGTTAGGAGCAAGGGAGGAATCCCGATCATATGTGGCATTCTTCCAAGAAAGGGAGTGGGAAATGAATGGATATCGAGGGCACTTGGTGTCAATTGCCGGCTGGAAAGATATTGCAAATCAAATGCAATATCTTTCATAGACAACTGGGAACACTTCTATGGAAGAAATGAAATGTATGCTCGTGATGGGGTGCATCTATCGAGAGCTGGGGTTGTTGCTGTTGCGAACTCGCTAGAAGAAGTGGTTAGAGGTGTTTGTTTGGGTTTAAACTGTTAGTAGATAGAGGTATGGGAATTGATTTGGAGGAAGGAGGTAATAAAAGTATGTGTTTGTGGGAGAAAGGAATTGGCAAAACGATCAGGGAAAGAGAAGGTCCGCAAAATAATAATATTATAGCTAATATTATTAAAAAAAGCTAATAAAATTATAATAGGAGTAAAAGCTAATAATATTATAATAGGAGTAATATATAGGCCACCAAATTTAGACAGAATGGAAGCAAAGCATCTATGGGATGAAATATCTAGAGCATCTAGATCTAACAGTATTTATGTCATGGGTGACTTTAATTTTAGCGGAATAAACTGGTTGAACAAAACAGGGAATAGTGAAGCAGAAGATTTTCTAGAATTAATTGACGATTGCTTTCTTACGCAACACATTAAGGAACCAACACGGGAAAATAATATTTTAGATTTAGTGTTAACTAACAGGGAAACGCAAATTAATGACATCGAAATAGGGAGTGAGCTAGGGAGCAGTGATCACAAAGAAATCAGATTTAGCATAGAATGGAATAGACCAGTAGGAGAAAATTCTGTTAAAGTGCCAGATTTTCGAAAAGCTGATTTTAATAGCCTAAGAAATTTTTTGGGTCAAATTGATTGGAAAGGCTTGGGTATGGGGTGTGGGCCGGTCTTGGAGCGAGACATGAACCCAGCGATAGGTGACTTAAATGGGGATTTCGATGTGGATTCAATATATAACTTATTTAAGAATATTCTAAACAAAGCACAGGAACGTAGTATACCATACAAATTGAATAGATCGTATACTAATGACCCAAAGTGGATAACAAAGAATTTGAAGAACCTTATAGGTAAAAAGAGAGCTTGGTACAAAAGGATTAAAAATGGGGAGGTCACTTTAGAACAGGAATTCGTACAACTGGTTAGAAATGTTAAAAAAGAGATAAGGAAAGCAAAAAGAAACTATGAAGTTCGCATAGCAGGGCAAGCAAAGACAAATCCTAAAGGGTTTTTTCAGTTATATCGTACTAAGACTAGGGAAAGGATAGGACCATTAAAAACTGAGACAGGTCAAATAACAGATAGTGATGAAGAGATGAGTAGTATTTTTAATAAATATTTTGTATCTGTATTTACTAAAGAGGAACTTAACAATATGCCTTCAGCCGAACAAGTCTATGTGGGTGGGGACGAGGACAGGTTGACGAGTTTAGCAGTTACCAGGGAGGATGTTCTTAAACAAATAGTAAAACTCAAACCAAACAAATCCCCAGGGCCGGATGAAGTGTTTGCTAGGGTGCTTAAAGAATGCAAAGAGGAGCTTTGTGACCCACTGTCAACCATATTTAATAAATCAATAGAGTCAGGCAGAGTGCCAGAGTTTTGGAAAGTTGCTAATGTGATACCAGTTTTTAAGAAAGGAGATAGATCACTTGCGTCTAACTATCGACCAATTAGCCTAACGTCTATTGTGGGAAAGTTACTCGAATCTATAATAGCAAATAAAATTCGTCTTCATCTTGAAAAACATAAATTAATAATTGAGTCGCAACATGGTTTTATAAATGGCCGTTCATGTTTAACAAATTTGTTATCTTTTTATTCTAGCATTGTTGAGGCAGTTGATAGTGGTAAGGATTGCGATGTTGTATACCTTGACTTTAGCAAAGCTTTTGATACAGTGCCACATGAAAGACTGATTAAAAAGATAGAGTCTCATGGTATTGGGGGTGCTATATTAAGCTGGATTAGGGCATGGCTATACCAAAGGAAACAGAGAGTTAGTATAAATGGAATCAAGTCAGAGTGGGAAAATGTTGTAAGTGGAGTGCCTCAAGGCTCTGTCTTGGGACCTCTGTTGTTTATAATATATATAAATGATTTAGATTCAGGTTTGAGTAGCAACATTTGCAAATTTGCCGATGATACGAAAATCGGTAGGGAAATTAATTCGGAGGAGGACTCACTATCACTTCAAGTTGATCTAGACAGGGTTTTGAAATGGTCAAAGGATTGGCAGATGCAGTTTAATGCTGATAAATGTAAAGTTCTGAGGTTAGGTAATGATGATAGAGTTACAAGATACGAGCTAGATGGTGTTGTGATTGCGAAGTCGGATTGCGAAAGGGATCTGGGAGTTATGATTAGTAAGAATTTAAAACAAAAGGATCAATGCATAAATGTTCGTAATAAGGCAAATCGGACACTTGGATTTATTAATCGCAGCGTTAGTAACAAGACACCTGGTGTGGTTCTCAAGCTATATCTTGCTCTAGTTAGGCCCCATTTAGATTATGCAGTTCAGTTTTGGTCGCCATATTATAGAATGGATATAAATTCACTTGAACGTGTCCAGCGTAGGATGACTAAGTTAATTCCCCAAATTAGAAATCTTTCATATGAAGAAAGATTAACAAAGCTTAAGTTGCATTCACTGGAAAGGCGAAGAGTTAGGGGTGACATGATAGAGGTTTACAAGTGGATGAATGGACATAACCGGGGGGATATTAATAGGGTATTAAAAGTATCAACACAGGACAGAACACGAAACAATGGATATAAATTGGATAAGTTTAGATTTAGGAAAGACTTGGGTAAATACTGGTTCAGTAACAGGGTTGTTGATTTGTGGAACCAATTGCCGCGTAACATTGTGGAGGTGGGGTCCCTCGATTGTTTCAAGCACGGGTTGGACAAGTATATGAGTGGGATTGGGTGGTTATAGAATAGGAGCTGCCTCGTATGGGCCAATAGGCCTTCTGCAGTTACCTTTGTTCTTATGTTCTTATGTTCTTATAACAATTCACTTAGGGTATATTACACTAACAGTAGAAGTCTAAGAAATAAAATTAACGAATTAAATGCTCTTGTCTGCACAGAAAAAATAGATATTATTGCACTTACCGAAACGTGGATGAATGTAGAAAATAGAGAACTATTAGCTGAATATCAAATATATGGATTTAAACTATTTCACACAGATAGATATATTAGACGAGGAGGTGGAGTAGCCATATATGTTAGGGACAATTTGAAATGTAGTCTCAAAGAGGGAATCAAAACAGAGCCACACACAGAAACTATTTGGATTGAATTAAACGAAAAAGCTAATAATATTATAATAGGAGTAATATATAGGCCACCAAATTTAGACAGAATGGAAGCAAAGCATCTATGGGATGAAATATCTAGAGCATCTAGATCTAACAGTATTTATGTCATGGGTGACTTTAATTTTAGCGGAATAAACTGGTTGAACAAAACAGGGAATAGTGAAGCAGAAGATTTTCTAGAATTAATTGACGATTGCTTTCTTACGCAACACATTAAGGAACCAACACGGGAAAATAATATTTTAGATTTAGTGTTAACTAACAGGGAAACGCAAATTAATGACATCGAAATAGGGAGTGAGCTAGGGAGCAGTGATCACAAAGAAATCAGATTTAGCATAGAATGGAATAGACCAGTAGGAGAAAATTCTGTTAAAGTGCCAGATTTTCGAAAAGCTGATTTTAATAGCCTAAGAAATTTTTTGGGTCAAATTGATTGGAAAGGCTTGGGTATGGGGTGTGGGCCGGTCTTGGAGCGAGACATGAACCCAGCGATAGGTGACTTAAATGGGGATTTCGATGTGGATTCAATATATAACTTATTTAAGAATATTCTAAACAAAGCACAGGAACGTAGTATACCATACAAATTGAATAGATCGTATACTAATGACCCAAAGTGGATAACAAAGAATTTGAAGAACCTTATAGGTAAAAAGAGAGCTTGGTACAAAAGGATTAAAAATGGGGAGGTCACTTTAGAACAGGAATTCGTACAACTGGTTAGAAATGTTAAAAAAGAGATAAGGAAAGCAAAAAGAAACTATGAAGTTCGCATAGCAGGGCAAGCAAAGACAAATCCTAAAGGGTTTTTTCAGTTATATCGTACTAAGACTAGGGAAAGGATAGGTCCGTTAAAAACTGAGACAGGTCAAATAACAGATAGTGATGAAGAGATGAGTAGTATTTTTAATAAATATTTTGTATCTGTATTTACTAAAGAGGAACTTAACAATATGCCTTCAGCCGAACAAGTCTATGTGGGTGGGGACGAGGACAGGTTGACGAGTTTAGCAGTTACCAGGGAGGATGTTCTTAAACAAATAGTAAAACTCAAACCAAACAAATCCCCAGGGCCGGATGAAGTGTTTGCTAGGGTGCTTAAAGAATGCAAAGAGGAGCTTTGTGACCCACTGTCAACCATATTTAATAAATCAATAGAGTCAGGCAGAGTGCCAGAGTTTTGGAAAGTTGCTAATGTGATACCAGTTTTTAAGAAAGGAGATAGATCACTTGCGTCTAACTATCGACCAATTAGCCTAACGTCTATTGTGGGAAAGTTACTCGAATCTATAATAGCAAATAAAATTCGTCTTCATCTTGAAAAACATAAATTAATAATTGAGTCGCAACATGGTTTTATAAATGGCCGTTCATGTTTAACAAATTTGTTATCTTTTTATTCTAGCATTGTTGAGGCAGTTGATAGTGGTAAGGATTGCGATGTTGTATACCTTGACTTTAGCAAAGCTTTTGATACAGTGCCACATGAAAGACTGATTAAAAAAATAGAGTCTCATGGTATTGGGGGTGCTATATTAAGCTGGATTAGGGCATGGCTATACCAAAGGAAACAGAGAGTTAGTATAAATGGAATCAAGTCAGAGTGGGAAAATGTTGTAAGTGGAGTGCCTCAAGGCTCTGTCCTGGGACCTCTGTTGTTTATAATATATATAAATGATTTAGATTCAGGTTTGAGTAGCAACATTTGCAAATTTGCCGATGATACGAAAATCGGTAGGGAAATTAATTCGGAGGAGGACTCACTATCACTTCAAGTTGATCTAGATAGGGTTTTGAAATGGTCAAAGGATTGGCAGATGCAGTTTAATGCTGATAAATGTAAAGTTCTGAGGTTAGGTAATGATGATAGAGTTACAAGATACGAGCTAGATGGTGTTGTGATTGCGAAGTCGGATTGCGAAAGGGATCTGGGAGTTATGATTAGTAAGAATTTAAAACAAAAGGATCAATGCATAAATGTTCGTAATAAGGCAAATCGGACACTTGGATTTATTAATCGCAGCGTTAGTAACAAGACACCTGGTGTGGTTCTCAAGCTATATCTTGCTCTAGTTAGGCCCCATTTAGATTATGCAGTTCAGTTTTGGTCGCCATATTATAGAATGGATATAAATTCACTTGAACGTGTCCAGCGTAGGATGACTAAGTTAATTCCCCAAATTAGAAATCTTTCATATGAAGAAAGATTAACAAAGCTTAAGTTGCATTCACTGGAAAGGCGAAGAGTTAGGGGTGACATGATAGAGGTTTACAAGTGGATGAATGGACATAACCGGGGGGATATTAATAGGGTATTAAAAGTATCAACACAGGACAGAACACGAAACAATGGATATAAATTGGATAAGTTTAGATTTAGGAAAGACTTGGGTAAATACTGGTTCAGTAACAGGGTTGTTGATTTGTGGAACCAATTGCCGCGTAACATTGTGGAGGTGGGGTCCCTCGATTGTTTCAAGCACGGGTTGGACAAGTATGAGTGGGATTGGGTGGTTATAGAATAGGAGCTGCCTCGTATGGGCCAATAGGCCTTCTGCAGTTGCCTTTGTTCTTATGTTCTTATGCATAAATGTTCGTAATAAGGCAAATCGGACACTTGGATTTATTAATCGCAGCGTTAGTAACAAGACACCTGGTGTGGTTCTCAAGCTATATCTTGCTCTAGTTAGGCCCCATTTAGATTATGCAGTTCAGTTTTGGTCGCCATATTATAGAATGGATATAAATTCACTTGAACGTGTCCAGCGTAGGATAAGAACATAAGAACATAAGAACAAAGGTAACTGCAGAAGGCCTATTGGCCCATACGAGGCAGCTCCTATTCTATAACCACCCAATCCCACTCATATACTTGTCCAACCCGTGCTTGAAACAATCGAGGGACCCCACCTCCACAATGTTACGCGGCAATTGGTTCCACAAATCAACAACCCTGTTACTGAACCAGTATTTACCCAAGTCTTTCCTAAATCTAAACTTATCCAATTTATATCCATTGTTTCGTGTTCTGTCCTGTGTTGATACTTTTAATACCCTATTAATATCCCCCCGGTTATGTCCATTCATCCACTTGTAAACCTCTATCATGTCACCCCTAACTCTTCGCCTTTCCAGTGAATGCAACTTAAGCTTTGTTAATCTTTCTTCATATGAAAGATTTCTAATTTGGGGAATTAACTTAGTCATCCTACGCTGGACACGTTCAAGTGAATTTATATCCATTCTATAATATGGCGACCAAAACTGAACTGCATAATCTAAATGGGGCCTAACTAGAGCAAGATATAGCTTGAGAACCACACCAGGTGTCTTGTTACTAACGCTGCGATTAATAAATCCAAGTGTCCGATTTGCCTTATTACGAACATTTATGCATTGATCCTTTTGTTTTAAATTCTTACTAATCATAACTCCCAGATCCCTTTCGCAATCCGACTTCGCAATCACAACACCATCTAGCTCGTATCTTGTAACTCTATCATCATTACCTAACCTCAGAACTTTACATTTATCAGCATTAAACTGCATCTGCCAATCCTTTGACCATTTCAAAACCCTATCTAGATCAACTTGAAGTGATAGTGAGTCCTCCTCCGAATTAATTTCCCTACCGATTTTCGTATCATCGGCAAATTTGCAAATGTTGCTACTCAAACCTGAATCTAAATCATTTATATATATTATAAACAACAGAGGTCCCAGGACAGAGCCTTGAGGCACTCCACTTACAACATTTTCCCACTCTGACTTGATTCCATTTATACTAACTCTCTGTTTCCTTTGGTATAGCCATGCCCTAATCCAGCTTAATATAGCACCCCCAATACCATGAGACTCTATTTTTTTAATCAGTCTTTCATGTGGCACTGTATCAAAAGCTTTGCTAAAGTCAAGGTATACAACATCGCAATCCTTACCACTATCAACTGCCTCAACAATGCTAGAATAAAAAGATAACAAATTTGTTAAACATGAACGGCCATTTATAAAACCATGTTGCGACTCAATTATTAATTTATGTTTTTCAAGATGAAGACGAATTTTATTTGCTATTATAGATTCGAGTAACTTTCCCACAATAGACGTTAGGCTAATTGGTCGATAGTTAGACGCAAGTGATCTATCTCCTTTCTTAAAAACTGGTATCACATTAGCAACTTTCCAAAACTCTGGCACTCTGCCTGACTCTATTGATTTATTAAATATGGTTGACAGTGGGTCACAAAGCTCCTCTTTGCATTCTTTAAGCACCCTAGCAAACACTTCATCCGGCCCTGGGGATTTGTTTGGTTTGAGTTTTACTATTTGTTTAAGAACATCCTCCCTGGTAACTGCTAAACTCGTCAACCTGTCCTCGTCCCCACCCACATAGACTTGTTCGGCTGAAGGCATATTGTTAAGTTCCTCTTTAGTAAATACAGATACAAAATATTTATTAAAAATACTACTCATCTCTTCATCACTATCTGTTATTTGACCTGTCTCAGTTTTTAATGGACCTATCCTTTCCCTAGTCTTAGTACGATATAACTGAAAAAACCCTTTAGGATTTGTCTTTGCTTGCCCTGCTATGCGAACTTCATAGTTCCTTTTTGCTTTCCTTATCTCTTTTTTAACATTTCTAACCAGTTGTACGAATTCCTGTTCTAAAGTGACCTCCCCATTTTTAATCCTTTTGTACCAAGCTCTCTTTTTACCTATAAGGTTCTTCAAATTCTTTGTTATCCACTTTGGGTCATTAGTATACGATCTATTCAATTTGTATGGTATACTACGTTCCTGTGCTTTGTTTAGAATATTCTTAAATAAGTTATATATTGAATCCACATCGAAATCCCCATTTAAGTCACCTATCGCTGGGTTCATGTCTCGCTCCAAGACCGGCCCACACCCCATACCCAAGCCTTTCCAATCAATTTGACCCAAAAAATTTCTTAGGCTATTAAAATCAGCTTTTCGAAAATCTGGCACTTTAACAGAATTTTCTCCTACTGGTCTATTCCATTCTATGCTAAATCTGATTTCTTTGTGATCACTGCTCCCTAGCTCACTCCCTATTTCGATGTCATTAATTTGCGTTTCCCTGTTAGTTAACACTAAATCTAAAATATTATTTTCCCGTGTTGGTTCCTTAATGTGTTGCGTAAGAAAGCAATCGTCAATTAATTCTAGAAAATCTTCTGCTTCACTATTCCCTGTTTTGTTCAACCAGTTTATTCCGCTAAAATTAAAGTCACCCATGACATAAATACTGTTAGATCTAGATGCTCTAGATATTTCATCCCATAGATGCTTTGCTTCCATTCTGTCTAAAATTGGTGGCCTATATATTACTCCTATTATAATATTATTAGCTTTTTCGTTTAATTCAATCCAAATAGTTTCTGTGTGTGGCTCTGTTTTGATTCCCTCTTTGAGACTACATTTCAAATTGTCCCTAACATATATGGCTACTCCACCTCCTCGTCTAATATATCTATCTGTGTGAAATAGTTTAAATCCATATATTTGATATTCAGCTAATAGTTCTCTATTTTCTACATTCATCCACGTTTCGGTAAGTGCAATAATATCTATTTTTTCTGTGCAGACAAGAGCATTTAATTCGTTAATTTTATTTCTTAGACTTCTACTGTTAGTGTAATATACCCTAAGTGAATTGTTATTTTGCGGACCTTCTCTTTCCCTGATCGTTTTGCCAATTCCTTTCTCCCACAAACACATACTTTTATTACCTCCTTCCTCCAAATCAATTCCCATACCTCTATCTACTAACAGTTTAAACCCAAACAAACACCTCTAACCACTTCTTCTAGCGAGTTCGCAACAGCAACAACCCCAGCTCTCGATAGATGCACCCCATCACGAGCATACATTTCATTTCTTCCATAGAAGTGTTCCCAGTTGTCTATGAAAGATATTGCATTTGATTTGCAATATCTTTCCAGCCGGCAATTGACACCAAGTGCCCTCGATATCCATTCATTTCCCTAAGTTAAGGATGACTAAGTTAATTCCCCAAATTAGAAATCTTTCATATGAAGAAAGATTAACAAAGCTTAAGTTGCATTCACTGGAAAGGCGAAGAGTTAGGGGTGACATGATAGAGGTTTACAAGTGGGTGAATGGACATAACAAAGGGGATATTAATAGGGTATTAAAAGTATCAACACAAGACAGAACACGAAACAATGGGTATAAATTGGATAAGTTTAGATTTAGGAAAGACTTGGGTAAATACTGGTTCAGTAACAGGGTTGTTGATTTGTGGAACCAATTACCGCGTAACGTGCTGGAGGTGGGGTCCCTCGATTGTTTCAAGCGCGGGTTGGACAAGTATATGAGTGGGATTGGGTGGTTATAAATAGGAGCTGCCTCGTATGGGCCAATAGGCCTTCTGCAGTTGCCTTTGTTCTTATGTTCTTCTTATGTTATGTTCTTATGATTCCCTCTTTGAGACTACATTTCAAATTGTCCCTAACATATATGGCTACTCCACCTCCTCGTCTAATATATCTATCTGTGTGAAATAGTTTAAATCCATATATTTGATATTCAGCTAATAGTTCTCTATTTTCTACATTCATCCACGTTTCGGTAAGTGCAATAATATCTATTTTTTCTGTGCAGACAAGAGCATTAATATGAGTGGGATTGGGTGGTTATAAATAGTAGCTGCCTCGTATGGGCCAATAGGCCTTCTGCAGTTGCCTTTGTTCTTATGTTCTTATGTATTGGGGGTGCTATATTTAGTTGGATTAGGGCATGGGTATTCCAAAGGAAACAGAGAGTTAGTATAAATGGCGTTAAGTCAGAGTGGAATAATGTTGTTAGTGGAGTACCTCAGGCTCTGTCCTGGGACCTCTGTTGTTTATGATATATATAAATGATTTAGATTCAGGTTTGAGTAGTAACATCTGCAAATTTGCAGATGATACAAAAATCGGTAGGGAAATCATCACGAAAGAAGACTGGCTATCACTTCAAGTTGATCTAAATAGGGTTTTAGAATGGTCAAAAGATTGGCAGATGCAGTTTAATGCTGATAAATGTAGTTTTGAGGCTGGGTAATGATGGTAGAGTCACAAGATACGAGCTAGATGGTGTTGAGATTGCGAAAGGCATCTGGGAGTTATGATTAGTAAGAATTTAAAACAAAAAGATCAATGCTTGAATGTTCGTAATAAGGCGAATAGGACACTGGAATTTATTAATCGAAGCGTTAGTAACAAGACACCTGGTGTGGTTCTTCAGCTATATCTTGCTCTGGTGAGGCCCCATTTAGATTATGCAGTTCAGTTTTGGTCGCTGTACTATAGAATGGATATAAATTGACTTGAACGTGTCCAACGTAGGATGACAAAGTTAATTCCCCAAATTAGAAGTCTTTCATATGAAGAAAGATTAATAAAGCTTAAATTGCATTCACTGGAAAGACGAAGAGTTAGGGGTGACATGATAGAAGTTTACAAGTGGGTGAATGGACATAACAAAGAGGATATTAATAGGGTATTAAATTTATCAACTCAAGACAGAACACGAAACAATGGGTATAAATTGGATAAGTTTCGATTTAGGAAAGACTTGTGTAAATACTGGTTTGGTAACAGGGCTGTTGATTTGTGGAACCAATTACCGCGTACCGTGGCGGAGGTGGGGTCCCTCGATTGTTTCAAGCGTGGGTTGGACATGTTTATGAGTGGGATTGGGTGGTTATAGATAGGAGCTGCCTCGTATGGGCCAATAGGCCTTCTGCAGTTACCTTTGTTCTTATGTTCTTATTAAAAATACTACTCATCTCTTCGTCATTATTTGACCTGTTTGATTCAGGTTTAACAAGACACCTGGTGTTGTTCTGTAACTATATCTTGCTCTGGTTAGGCCCCATTTAGATTATGCTGTTCAGTTTTGGTCGCCGTACTATAGATGGGATATAAATTCACTAGAACGCGCCCAGCGTAAGATGACAAATTTAATCCCCCCAAATTAGAAACATGTCATATAAAGAATGATTAATAAAGCTTTAATTGCATTCTCTAGAACAGTGAAGAATTTGGTGTGATGTGATAGAGGTGAACAAGTGGATGAACGGACATAATATGGATATTAATAGGGTATTAAAAGTATAAACACTAGACAGAACACGAAACAATGGGCATAAATTGGATAAGTTTAGATTAGGAAAGACCTGGATGAATACTGGTTCGGTAACAGGGGGTGTTGATTTGTGGAACCATTTACCACGTAACGTAACAGAAGTAGGATTCCTTGATTGTTTCAAGCGTAGGTTAGACATATATGAATGAAATTGGGTGGTTATAAATGCTGCCTTGTCAATAGGCCTTCTGGAGTTACCTTCATTCTTATGTTCTTATGTAAGTTCACCTCACGTCCTTCTATGAACACTTTATATTGGCCTGAAGGCAGATTTCCCTCGCATTGCTTGATAGCTTGTTCGACTTATTCGCGACGCTGACTCTCTTGGGAGCATATAATAATCCGGAATGGACATCTTCGGAGAATCCAATGACAGTCTTCAAGCATTTCTCATTGCCGCGTCGCAGATCGACCCCACCAAAATCTCTACTTATTATATCATTAAATCTATGAAAGAGGCTGAGCAAATGTTAGATGATGAATCAGATTTTATACAGTATATATTTTCAGCGCCTGAGAGGCGTGCGGACGTTCAGAATTCAAACGTTAAGAAGGCGCGTCTTGGAATGTTTTGGGTACAAACAATAGCCTCATCTATGGGTACGTGCTTGATGAAGATGACAGGTCGTTGGGAGGACGTTCTCTGGACCATGATAAAGCTTGTCAGACACTGGCGACCAGAGCACTACATGGATTCAGACCTATTATATTCTGATTTTTTTAAATCGTGGATTCTGAAGATGTATTCTGATCAGAAATTGTGTCCCAACCCATATTTGCGACTGGAAATGATTCGGTTTATTTGCATGTTTCCAGAAAAGTACTTGCAAGATGCCAACTGCGGCATGCAAGTTGTTGAAGGATTTGTAACCACGAGTCTATACATGGATGTGAGTCACCTCGATAACGAATCTCCAATGAGCATTGGATCTTGTTTCTTCAAGATATTTGAAGACCTTAATAAATATGGTTACTTACATGCTGTTGCAGCTGCAGCCGTGCACCAGGTGAGGAATCTAAAAATTGGACCAGAATCATCCTTCTTCAACCACATTGTGCAGTTGTTGGGACAAATGTCTAAAGCATTACTAGCGAGATGTCTTTCAAGTTCCTTGACTACTTTGTACCCAGTGTCGTCTTTCGCTAGAATTTGTTATTTATTTGAGATGATTGTTAATTCACCACCCACAATGGTGGCTTATGTGGTTCCTGGCCTGGCTGAGGCCGCTGCAGCTTCCATTGTATGTATAACCTCTTCTCTGGTTGCTATGAGCTCGACTTTACAACATGTGAGTACCAGCTACTTATGGCTACCAACTGCTTTGGATAGAGTTTACAAAGCACTGCCAACTCCTATTTCTCGAGTTCTACGCCTGAATTACTCTCAGTTTTTTTTGTCATCCAACAAGCAGGGAGCAGAGACTGGATTACGTTTTAGCTACTTCCCAAATCCCGTTGAGGAGTCGAAGGAGGAGTGCCCGGAGAGGTTCCTAGACAGCGTGACGCAAGCAGTGATGGAGGCGCCGGTGCTGTTACACTCGTCCAAGATGGTGGTGGACGAGTCGACGCTGGTCACCCTGCTGCTGACGTCCCACCCGTCCGACCCCTTCACGCGAAGCCCTCTGGACCACGGCTCCTACAGTCGCCTGCCAGACCTCCAGGCCGACATTATTGCTTGGAAGAAATCTACCATTGGAGTTAGCAGTAGCGAGAGTGATGTCAATAGCGACAGTATTAACGACTATGAGATCACGAGAGAGAACGACAGCACCGCCAGGAACATTGACATAGACTATATCGACAGCACTGATGTAGACATGGACAGTTGTGAACTACGGAAATTGATTTTACAGTTTTCAAATCCTATGTGATTATTATTGCTTCAATGTACGTGGTAATGTAAATTCTCTCTAAATATGAGTACTTAGTTAAAATGTCCTTATAAATAATGTACAAGTTTGATAATAAATTAAGTTTTACACAAAAACATACAACTGTAGTTTTATTTCATTTGAAAAGGCGATTGTTATCTAAAAAGTCAATGTATAAATGAAATGTAAAAAAATTGATATGCTGTGTTAGCTGGAGCTCCGATTGTGTTTTGATATTAATAATGGATGGTGTAGTGAGGGAACCTGAATTGGCGCTGCGTCGCCGAGACATTTTAGGGAGTGGAACCCTGTTGTCAAACGTCACTGAGGGTGTAGAGTGGGGTCCACATAACTGGAGGTTATGGAGGGAACGCATTATGAGAATGTTACGCAGATGCGATTAGAAGGGAGAAGAGTAGGGAGGTAGCCTATGGTGAAGGAGCCCATACATCTGGGGCTCCCGGTTGTAATGAAGCAGACGCCAGCAAAATGCATCACACCTGGTACCAGCAGTCACAGGTGCCTGTCACGCGGCAATTCTCCCCCCCCCCCCAACCCTGTATCATCTGGTTATAAATGTTAAAAAACATAGAAAGGGAGTGAAAAAGAAACTATGAAAATAGTAATGCAGGGCAAGCAAAGACAAATGGTCAAGTTTTTTTCAGTTATATCGAACAAAGATTACGGAAACGATAGATTCATTTAAAAATAAGACAGGCCAGATAACTGATAATGACGAAGAGTAGTATTTTTAATAAATATTTTATCTCTGTATTTACTAAAGAAGAACTTAACAATATGCCTTCAGCCGAACAAGTCTATGTGGGTGGGGATGAGGACAGGTTGACTAGTTTAGCAGTTACCAGGGAGGATGTAATTAAACAATTAGTAAAACTAAACCAAACAAATCCCCAGGACCGGATGAAGTGTTTGCCAGGGTGCTTAAAGAATGCAAAGAGGAGCTTTCCGAGCCACTGTCTCACTATTTAATAAATCAATAGAGTTAGGCAGAGTGCCAGAGTCATGGAAGGTAGCTAATGTGGTACCAATTTTTAAGAAAGGAGATAGATCACTTGCGTCAAACTATCGGTCAATTAGCCTAACGTCTATTATTGGAAAGTTACTTGAATCAATAATTGCAAATACAATTCGTCTCCATCTTGAAAAACATAAATTAATAAATGAGTCGCAACATGGTTTTACAAATGGCCGTTCATGTTTAACAAATTTGCTAACTTTTTATTCCAGTATAGTTGGGGCAGTTGATAGTGGTAAGGATTGTGATGTTGTGTACCTTGACTTTAACAAAGCTTTTGATACAGTGCCACATGAAAGACTAATTAAAAAAATAGAAGCTCATGGTATTGGGGGTGCTATATTAACTTGGATTAGGGCATCGCTATTCCAAAGGAAACAGAGAGTTAGTATAAATGGGGTTAAGTCAGAGTGGGATAATGTCTAGTGGGATAACACCAGTCTCTTCGGAGGCGTGGGTTCGTATCCCTTTCTCAGTCACAGTGAGAGGTTGTGTTAGCTGGAGCTCCGATTCTAATAACATTATTTTTGCAATAATGGAAGGATTTGGTGAGGCATTTAGACAGAACGTTTTGTGCCAGAGATAGGGGGAACAGATTAAGGGTTTGCTATCCGGGAGCTGGAATTGGTGATATTGTTGGAAACATGAATGATATTATGACGGGAAATGGAGACAAACCCATTATTTGTTCTAGTGCAGGGGGTAATGATGTTGGACGAGTTAGGAGTGAGGAACTAATACAGAGATTCAGGACATTGAATTAGTTAGGAGCAAGGGAGGAATGCCGATCATATGTGGCATTCTTCCAAGAAAGGGAGTGGGAAATGAATGGATGTCGAGGGCACTTGGTGTCAATTGCCGGCTGGAAAGATATTGCAAATCAAATGCAATATCTTTCATAGACAACTGGGAACACTTCTACGGAAGAAATGAAATGTATGCTCGTGATGGGGTGCATCTATCGAGAGCTGGGTTTGTTGCTGTTGCGAACTCGTTGGAAGAAGTGGTTAGAGGTGTTTGTTTGGGTTTTAACTGTTAGTAGATAGAGGTATGGGAATTGATTTGGAGGAAGGAGGTAATAAAAGTATGTGTTTGTGGGAGAAAGGAATTGGCAAAACGATCAGGGAAAGAGAAGGTCCGCAAAATAACAATTCACTTAGGGTATATTACACTAACAGTAGAAGTCTAAGAAATAAAATTAACGAATTAAATGCTCTTGTCTGCACAGAAAAAATAGATATTATTGCACTTACCGAAACGTGGATGAATGTAGAAAATAGAGAACTATTAGCTGAATATCAAATAAATGGATTTAAACTATTTCACACAGATAGATATATTAGACGAGGAGGGGGAGTAGCCATTTATATTAGGGACAATTTGAAATGTAGTCTCAAAGAGGGAATCAAAACTGAGCCACACACAGAAACTATTTGGATAGAATTATACGAAAAAGCAAATATTATAATAGGAGTTATATATAGGCCACCAAATTTAGACAGAATGGAAGCAAAGCATCTATGGGATGAAATATCTAGGGCATCTAGATCTAACAGTATTTACGTGATGGGTGACTTTAATTTTAGTGGAATAAACTGGTTGAACAAAACAGGGAATAGTGAAGAAGAAGATTTTCTAGAATTAATTGACGATTGCTTTTTTACGCAACACATTAAGGAACCGACACGGGAAAATAATATTTTAGATTTAGTGTTAACTAACAGGGAAACACAAATTAATGACATCGAAATAGGGAGTGAGCTAGGGAACAGTGATCACAAAGAAATCAGATTTAGCATAGAATGGAATAGACCTGTAGGAGAAAATTATGTTTAAGTGCCAGATTTTGAAAAGCTGATTTTAATAGCCTAAGAATTTTTTGGGGTCAAATTGATTGGAAAGTCTTGGGTATGGGGTGTGGGCCGGTCTTGGAGCGAGACATGAACCCAGCGATAGGTGACGTAAATGGGGATTTCGATGTGGATTAAATATATAATTTATTTAAGAATTTTCTAAACAAAGCACAGGAACGTAGTATACCATACAAATTGAATAGATCGAATACTAATGACCCAAAGTGGATAACAAAGAATTTGAAGAAGAGCTTGGTACAAAAGGATTAAAAATGAAGAGGTCACTTTAGAACAGGAATTCGTACAACTGGTTAGAAATGTTAAAAAAAGAGATAAGGAAAGCAAAAAGAAACTATGAAGTTCGCATAGCAGGGCAAGCAAAGACAAATCCTAAAGGGTATTTTAAGTTATATCGTACTAATACTAGGGAAAGGATACGAACATAAGAACAAAGGTAACTGCAGAAGGCCTATTGGCCCATTCGAGGCAGCTCCTATTCTATAACCACCCAATCCCACTCATATACTTGTCCAATCCGCGCTTGAAACAATCGAGGGACCCCACCTCCACCACGTTACGCGGCAATTGGTTCCACAAATCAACAACCCTGTTACTGAACCAGTATTTACCCAAGTCTTTCCTAAATCTAAACTTATCCAATTTATACCCATTGTTTCGTGTTCTGTCCTGTGTTGATACTTTTAATACCCTATTAATATCCCCCTTGTTATGTCCATTCACCCACTTGTAAACCTCTATCATGTCGCCCCTAACTCTTCGCCTTTCCAGTGAATGCAACTTAAGCTTTGTTAATCTTTCTTCATATGAAAGATTTCTAATTTGGGGAATTAACTTAGTCATCCTACGCTGGACACGTTCAAGTGAATTTATATCCATTCTATAATATGGCGACCAAAACTGAACTGCATAATCTAAATGGGGCCTAACTAGAGCAAGATATAGCTTGAGAACCACACCAGGTGTCTTGTTACTAACGCTGCGATTAATAAATCCAAGTGTCCGATTTGCCTTATTACGAACATTTATGCATTGATCCTTTTGTTTTAAATTCTTACTAATCATAACTCCCAGATCCCTTTCGCAATCCGACTTCGCAATCACAACACCATCTAGCTCGTATCTTGTAACTCTATCATCATTACCTAACCTCAGAACTTTACATTTATCAGCATTAAACTGCATCTGCCAATCCTTTGACCATTTCAAAACCCTATCTAGATCAACTTGAAGTGATAGTGAGTCCTCCTCCGAATTAATTTCCCTACCGATTTTCGTATCATCGGCAAATTTGCAAATGTTGCTACTCAAACCTGAATCTAAATCATTTATATATATTATAAACAACAGAGGTCCCAGGACAGAGCCTTGAGGCACTCCACTTACAACATTTTCCCACTCTGACTTGATTCCATTTATACTAACTCTCTGTTTCCTTTGGTATAGCCATGCCCTAATCCAGCTTAATATAGCACCCCCAATACCATGAGACTCTATCTTTTTAATCAGTCTTTCATGTGGCACTGTATCAAAAGCTTTGCTAAAGTCAAGGTATACAACATCGCAATCCTTACCACTATCAACTGCCTCAACAATGCTAGAATAAAAAGATAACAAATTTGTTAAACATGAACGGCCATTTATAAAACCATGTTGAGACTCAATTATTAATTTATGTTTTTCAAGATGAAGACGAATTTTATTTGCTATTATAGATTCGAGTAACTTTCCCACAATAGACGTTAGGCTAATTGGTCGATAATTAGACGCAAGTGATGTGGGTGGGGACGAGGACAGGTTGGCGAGTTTAGCAGTTACCAGGGAGGATGTTCTTAAACAAATAGTAAAACTCAAACCAAACAAACCCCCAGGGCCGGATGAAGTGTTTGCCAGGGTGCTTAAAGAATGCAAAGAGGAGCTTTGTGACCCACTGTCAACCATATTTAATAAATCAATAGTCAGGCAGAGTGCCAGAGTTTTGGAAAGTTGCTAATGTGATACCAGTTTTTAAGAAAGGAGATAGATCACTTGCATCTAACTATCGACCAATTAGCCTAACGTCTATTGTGGGAAAGTTACTCGAATCTATAATAGCAAATAAAATTCGTCTTCATCTTGAAAAACATAAATTAATAATTGAGTCGCAACATGGTTTTATAAATGTTTATGCCGTTCATGTTTAACAAATTTGTTATCTTCTTATTCTAGCATTGTTGAGGCAGTTGATAGTGGTAAGGATTGCGATGTTATGTACCTTGACTTTACCAAAGCTTTTGATACAGTGCCACATGAAAGACTGATTAAAAAGATAGTCTCATGGTTTTGGGGGTGCTATATTAAGCTGGATTAGGGCATGGCTATACCAAAGGAAACAGAGAGTTAGTATAAATGGAGTCAAGTCAGAGTGGGAAAATGTTGTAAGTGGGGTGCCTCAGGGCTCTGTCCTGGGACCTCTGTTGTTTATAATATATATAAATGATTTAGATTCAGGTTTGAGTAGCAACATTTGCAAATTTGCCGATGATACGAAAATCGGTAAGGAAATTAATTCGGAGCAGGACTCACTATCACTTCAACTTGATCTAGATAGGTTTTTGAAATGGTCGAAGGATTGGCAGATGCAGTTTAATGCTGATAAATGTAAGGTTCTGAGGTTAGGTAATGATGATAGGCTTACAAGATACGAGCTAGATGGTGTTGAGATTGCGAAGTCGAGTTGCGAAAGGGATCTGGGAGTTATGATTAGTAAGAATTTAAAACAAAAGGATCAATGCATAAATGTTCGTAATAAGGCAAATCGGACACTTGGATTTATTAATCGAAGCGTTAGTAACAAGACACCTGGTGTGGTTCTTAAGCCTTATCTTGCTCTAGTTAGGCCTCATTTAGATTATGCAGTTCAGTTTTGGTCGCCATATTATAGAATGGATATAAATTCACTTGAACGTGTCCAGCGTAGGATGACTAAGTTAATTCCCCAAATTAGAAATCTTTCATATGAAGAAAGATTAACGAAGCTTAAGTTGCATTCACTGGAAAGGCGAAGAGTTAGGGGTGACATGATAGAGGTTTACAAGTGGGTGAATGGACATAACAAAGGGGATATTAATAGGGTATTAAAAGTATCAACACAAGACAGAACACGAAACAATGGGTATAAATTGGATAAGTTTAGATTTAGGAAAGACTTGGGTAAATACTGGTTCAGTAACAGGGTTGTTGATTTGTGGAACCAATTACCGCGTAACGTGCTGGAGGTGGGATCCCTCGATTGTTTCAAGTGCGGGTTGGACAAGTATATGAGTGGGATTGGGTGGTGATAAATAGGAGCTGCCTCGTATGGGCCAATAGGCCTTCTGCAGTTGCCTTTGTTCTTATGTTCTCTGAAATTCTATCCCCAATACTCTTCGGATTCAACTCCATCCTCATTATCTCAATCATAGCATTTTTTGGGCATCCTGAGATAATTCTCATGGCTTCATTTTGTACCTTCTACAACTTGCCCATCCTACCTTTACCAAAACAAGAAATGACAGGTGCAGCATAATCAATAAGATATCTTACAGTATTCAAGTATGTCATTCGTAGCACAGGGACTCCCACTCCCTTTCCACAGCATGCCAAGGCCTTCAGAAGTTGTAATCTCTTCCGACATTACCCAACAGTTTGTTAATCTCAGCCTCCAAACTCTCATGGGTATATCCAACATATATGCCTAAATATTTATATATATAACTATATTTTTACCGTTTATTTTCAATATAATGGACCTCCGAGTTCTACATTCAAACTTAGGTTTGTCATTATTAACCACAGTCTCATATGGTGACACAGATTTCCGAAATTATCCAACACCGTTTGAAACTTTGAAATATCTTTGAAATATAAGCCTGAAACAAAATATCATCGGCATATATGTTCGGAGTTACCCCATTTGAGTATCTCTCAGACGCTATCTGATTTATTAGTAATTTAAACAGGGTGGGACTCAACACTCCTCCCGAGGGATGACGAGTTCAAAAGATCTCACACCTGACATACAACCTTAATACCACACCTGAGCCTTCCTTCCGTGAAGATAATCCCTTATCCAGCGCAATAATCTCCCTGATTATTATAATCTCACCAGGGCAAGACACAGCTTAACATGTAGCATGGGCCATAGTGAGCCCGTAATTAAGTTTAGTTATTCGCGATAACCTTGTTACTGTGATATTTGGGTCAAAGTTTTAAATGGAGGTGGGGATTCCTCCTTTTTTCCTGTTTCTTTTTCGCTTCTGTTTTAGAGCATTGGTTTTAGTCTTATTTTAATAACATTATCTTGGTGGCGGATGTAGATTCACTAGTGAGTCCCATTCTTCAACAGCTTTTCTAATCATTGTAGTTGCTGTGGAATTTGCATCTAATTCAGCTGCTGTCGTTGGATTAATGTTGAGTTTGATATGCACAGGGCTTCAGTAGCTTCACATTCCAATAAGAACATAAGAACAAAGGCAACTGCAGAAGGCATATTGGCCCATACGAGGCAGCTCCTATTTATAACCACCCAATCCCACTCATATACATGTCCAACCCATGCTTGAAACAATCGAGGGACCCCACCTCCACAATGTTACGCGGCAATTGGTTCCACAAATCAACAACCCTGTTACTGAACCAGTATTTACCCAAGTCTTTCCTAAATCTAAACTTATCCAATTTATACCCATTGTTTCGTGTTCTGTCTTGTGTTGATACTTTTAATACCCTATTAATATCCCCTTTGTTATATCCATTCACCCACTTGTAAACCTCTATCATGTCACCCCTAACTCTTCGCCTTTCCAGTGAATGCAACTTAAGCTTTGTTAATCTTTCTTCATATGAAAGATTTCTAATTTTGGGAATTAACTTAGTCATCCTACGCTGGACACGTTCAAGTGTCCAGCTGAATATCAAATATATGGATTTAAACTATTTCACACAGATAGATATATTAGACGAGGAGGTGGAGTAGCCATATATGTTAGGGACAATTTGAAATGTAGTCTCAAAGAGGGAATCAAAACAGAGCCACACACAGAAACTATTTGGATTGAATTAAACGAAAAAGCTAATAATATTATAATAGGAGTAATATATAGGCCACCAAATTTAGACAGAATGGAAGCAAAGCATCTATGGGATGAAATATCTAGAGCATCTAGATCTAACAGTATTTATGTCATGGGTGACTTTAATTTTAGCGGAATAAACTGGTTGAACAAAACAGGGAATAGTGAAGCAGAAGATTTTCTAGAATTAATTGACGATTGCTTTCTTACGCAACACATTAAGGAACCAACACGGGAAAATAATATTTTAGATTTAGTGTTAACTAACAGGGAAACGCAAATTAATGACATCGAAATAGGGAGTGAGCTAGGGAGCAGTGATCACAAAGAAATCAGATTTAGCATAGAATGGAATAGACCAGTAGGAGAAAATTCTGTTAAAGTGCCAGATTTTCGTAAAGCTGATTTTAATAGCCTAAGAAATTTTTTGGGTCAAATTGATTGGAAAGTCTTGGGTATGGGGTGTGGGCCGGTCTTGGAGCGAGACATGAACCCAGCGATAGGTGACTTAAATGGGGATTTCGATGTGGATTCAATATATAACTTATTTAAGAATATTCTAAACAAAGCACAGGAACGTAGTATACCATACAAATTGAATAGATCGAATACTAATGACCCAAAGTGGATAACAAAGAATTTGAAGAACCTTATAGGTAAAAAGAGAGCTTGGTACAAAAGGATTAAAAATGGGGAGGTCACTTTAGAACAGGAATTCGTACAACTGGTTAGAAATGTTAAAAAAGAGATAAGGAAAGCAAAAAGAAACTATGAAGTTCGCATAGCAGGGCAAGCAAAGACAAATCCTAAAGGGTTTTTTCAGTTATATCGTACTAAGACTAGGGAAAGGATAGGTCCATTAAAAACTGAGACAGGTCAAATAACAGATAGTGATGAAGAGATGAGTAGTATTTTTAATAAATATTTTGTATCTGTATTTACTAAAGAGGAACTTAACAATATGCCTTCAGCCGAACAAGTCTATGTGGGTGGGGACGAGGACAGGTTGACGAGTTTAACAGTTACCAGGGAGGATGTTCTTAAACAAATAGTAAAACTCAAACCAAACAAATCCCCAGGGCCGGATGAAGTGTTTGCCAGGGTGCTTAAAGAATGCAAAGAGGAGCTTTGTGACCCACTGTCAACCATATTTAATAAATCAATAGAGTCAGGCAGAGTGCCAGAGTTTTGGAAAGTTGCTAATGTGATACCAGTTTTTAAGAAAGGAGATAGATCACTTGCGTCTAACTATCGACCAATTAGCCTAACGTCTATTGTGGGAAAGTTACTCGAATCTATAATAGCAAATAAAATTCGTCTTCATCTTGAAAAACATAAATTAATAATTGAGTCGCAACATGGTTTTATAAATGGCCGTTCATGTTTAACAAATTTGTTATCTTTTTATTCTAGCATTGTTGAGGCAGTTGATAGTGGTAAGGATTGCGATGTTGTATACCTTGACTTTAGCAAAGCTTTTGATACAGTGCCACATGAAAGACTGATTAAAAAGATAGAGTCTCATGGTATTGGGGGTGCTATATTAAGCTGGATTAGGGCATGGCTATACCAAAGGAAACAGAGAGTTAGTATAAATGGAATCAAGTCAGAGTGGGAAAATGTTGTAAGTGGAGTGCCTCAAGGCTCTGTCCTGGGACCTCTGTTGTTTATAATATATATAAATGATTTAGATTCAGGTTTGAGTAGCAACATTTGCAAATTTGCCGATGATACGAAAATCGGTAGGGAAATTAATTCGGAGGAGGACTCACTATCACTTCAAGTTGATCTAGATAGGGTTTTGAAATGGTCAAAGGATTGGCAGATGCAGTTTAATGCTGATAAATGTAAAGTTCTGAGGTTAGGTAATGATGATAGAGTTACAAGATACGAGCTAGATGGTGTTGTGATTGCGAAGTCGGATTGCGAAAGGGATCTGGGAGTTATGATTAGTAAGAATTTAAAACAAAAGGATCAATGCATAAATGTTCGTAATAAGGCAAATCGGACACTTGGATTTATTAATCGCAGCGTTAGTAACAAGACACCTGGTGTGGTTCTCAAGCTATATCTTGCTCTAGTTAGGTCCCATTTAGATTATGCAGTTCAGTTTTGGTCGCCATATTATAGAATGGATATAAATTCACTTGAACGTGTCCAGCGTAGGATGACTAAGTTAATTCCCCAAATTAGAAATCTTTCATATGAAGAAAGATTAACAAAGCTTAAGTTGCATTCACTGGAAAGGCGAAGAGTTAGGGGTGACATGATAGAGGTTTACAAGTGGATGAATGGACATAACTGGGGGGATATTAATAGGGTATTAAAAGTATCAACACAGGACAGAACACGAAACAATGGGTATAAATTGGATAAGTTTAGATTTAGGAAAGACTTGGGTAAATACTGGTTCAGTAACAGGGTTGTTGATTTGTGGAACCAATTGCCGCGTAACATTGTGGAGGTGGGGTCCCTCGATTGTTTCAAGCACGGGTTGGACAAGTATATGAGTGGGATTGGGTGGTTATAGAATAGGAGCTGCCTCGTATGGGCCAATAGGCCTTCTGCAGTTACCTTTGTTCTTATGTTCTTATGTTCTTAAGTGAATTTATATCTATTCTATAATGTAATGCAATATGTAATGCAATAGTGGCGTCTCTGCATCTGTTCCGCAGATATGACTAACTATTGGGTTTATTACCTCCCAGCAGCACTTGAAATCAAGCTTGAGCCTGTGTATGCCTAATGTCCATGGATATTTTTTTGCCAGGCTTGAAAGAGTAGTACTCAGTGGCTTATTCGTATTCGCAGAGGATCCTCCTTCTGCTACTTTGGCTATGGAACCTGTGGTTGGAAGGGTTTGTTTGGGTTTAAACTGTTAGTAGATAATGGTATGGGAATTGATAACTGGGAACACTTCTATGGAAGAAATGAGATGTATGCTCAGGATGGGGTGCATCTATCGAGAGCTGGGGGTTGTTGCTGAACACAAAACAATGGTTATAAATTGTTTTTTATACCCACTGTTTATAAATTGTTCTAAATTATAAGTAAAAATATAAGTTTAGATTTAGGAAAGACCTGGGATAAGCGTAAGTTATATATACGAGATTGGGTGGATATAAATAGGAGCTGTCTCGTATGGGGCAGCTTTTGTAAATTCACCTCACGTCCTTCCATGAACGCCTTATATTGGCCTCAAGGCAGATTTCCCTCTCATTGCTTGATAGCTTTTCTTGTTCGACTCATTCGCGACGTTAATTCTTCAAGGGAGTATCTATTAATCCGGAATGGACATCTTCGAAGATTCCACTGATAGACTTCATGCATTCCTCATTGCTGTGTCGCAGATCGACCCCACCAAAATCTCGGCTGATTTTATACTTAAAATTATGAAAGAGGCTGAGCAAGTGCTTGATATTGATGCAAATGTTATACAGGATTTATACGTTATTAAGAAGGCGGGTCTTGGAATGTTTTGGGCACAAACAATAGCCTCATGTATGAGGACGAAGTTGGTCAAGATGACAGGTCGTTGGGAGGACGTCCTCTGGACGATGATAACGCTTGTCAGACACTGGCGACCAGAGCACAACATGGATTCAGACCTATTATATTCTGATTTCTTGAAATCGTGGATTCTGAAGATGTATTCTGATCAGAAATTGTGTCCCAACCCGTATCTGCGACTGGAAATGATTCTGTTTATTTGCATGTGTCCAGAGAAGTATTTGCTAGATGCCAACTCTGGGAAGCAAGTTGTTGATGGATTTGTAGCCACGAGTCTATACATGGAGGTGAGTCACCTGGATAACGTCAGCACACCCATGAGCATTGGTTATTGTTTCTTCAAGGTATTTCTTGGCCTTAATAAATATGGTTACTTACATGCTGTTGCTGCTGCAGCCGTACACCAGGTGAGGAATCTGATGATTGGACCAGAGTCATCCTTCTTCAACCACATTGTGCAGTTGTTGGGGCTAATGTCCGAAACATTGCTAGCTAGATGTCTTGCAAATTCCTTTGATACTTTTTATACAGTATCGTCGTTCGCTAGCATTTGTCATTTATATGAGATGATGGTTACTACACCATCCACAATGGCGGCTTATGTGGTTTCTGGTCTGGCTGAGGCCGCTGCAGCTTCCATTGTATGTATAACCTCTTCTTTGGTTGCTATGAGCTCGACATTACATCATGAGAATGCCAGCTACTTATGGCTATCAACTGTTTTGGATAGAGTTTACAAAGCATTACCAACTCCTGTTTCTCGAGTTCTGCGCAACAATCACTCTCAGCTTTTGTTTTCATTCAACAAGCAGGGAGCAGAGATTGGATTATGGTTTAGTTACTTCCCGACTCCCGACTCCTCCGTTGAGGAGTCGACGGAGGAGTTCCCGGAGAGGTTCCTAGACAGCGTGACGCAAGCAGTGATGGAGGCGCCGGTGCTGTTACACTCGTCCAAGATGGTGGTGGACGAGTCGACGCTGGTCACCCTGCTGCTGACGTCCCACCCGTCCGACCCCTTCACGCGAAGCCCTCTGGACCACGGCTCCTACAGTCGCCTGCCAGACCTCCAGGCCGACATTACTGCTTGGAAGAAATCTACCATTGGAGTTAGCTGTAGCGAGAGTGATGTCAATAGCGACAGTATTAACGACTATGAGATCACGAGAGAGAATGACAGCACCGCCAGGAACATTGACATAGACTATATCGACAGCACTGATGTAGACATGGACAGTTGTGAACTACGGAAATTGCTTTTACAGTTTTCAAATCCTATGTGATTATTATTGCTTCAAAATTCGTGGTAATGCAAATTTTCTCTCAATATGAATACTTAGCTAAAATGTCTTTATAAATAATGTACAAGTTTGATAATAAATTAAGTTTTACACAAAAACATACAACTAGTTTTATTTAATTTGAAAAGGCGATTGTTATCTAAAAAGTCAATGTATAAAGGAAATGTAAAAAAATTGATATGCTGTTTTAGCTGGAGCTCCGATTGTGTTTTGATACTAATAATGGATGGTGTAGTGAGGGAACCTCAATTGGCGCTGCGTCGCCGAAACATTTCAGGGAGTGGAACTCTGTTGTCAAACGTCACTGAGGGTGTATCATTGTGTGTAGAGTGGGGTCCACATAACTATAGGTGTAGGACTCAATAATGGTTTAAGGGAATGCATTTTGAGAATGTTGTGCAGATGCGATTAGAAGGGAGAACAGTAGGGAGGTAGTCTATGGTGAACGAGCCCATACAGTTGGGGCTCCCGGTTGTAATGAAGCAGACGCCAGCAGAATGCATCACACCTGGTACCAGCAGAGTCACAGGTGTCTGTGACAGGGGCCACACGGTGTCTGTGTCACGCGGCAACCAGCTCCACAAATCAACAACCCCACCACCGAACCAACACACACACCCAGGTCCCTTCAAAATCTATTTAGGAGGGACAAATCACACCCACTGTTTCGTGTTCCGTTCTGTGTTGACACTCCTATCACCCCCAGCAATGCCCACCCATCCACCTGCATCCACCCTAAACTCTTCACCCCTCTTGCGAAAGCTGGAGAGGTGAGGAGTTTAATCCTTCAATTTGAGGAATCAATCCTCCCCCACGTGACAGGTTTCCAATATGGGGGACTAACCCTGTGATCCACCGCTGGACGAGCTACAGCGAACTCACATCCACTCCACAGCACTGCGACCAAAACTGAACTGCAAAATCCAAATGAGGTCCATCCAGGGCAAGACACAGCTTAACAACAGGCGTCCCACCACCAGTGCTTCGACAAACAAATCCCAGCGTCCCAGTTGCCTCACTACGAACACCCTTGCATTGATCCTTTGGTCCCAAATTCCTACCACTTTCAACCCCCCGAGACCGCCTTTGCAATCCGACTCCGCAACCTCAACACCATCCAGCTTGCATCCTGCAACTCTACCATCACCACCCAGCCCCAAATCCCAAGAATTGTCAGCACCAAACTGCATCTGCCAATCCATTGACAATTCCAAAACCCTACCTAGATCCTCCCGAAGCGACACCAAGTCCCCTTCCGTGACCATCATCCCCGGATCTCCGTATCATCTGTAAATTTGCAAATTTTGCTGCTCAAACCTGAATCTAAATCAAACCTGAACATCAATTTTCAATTTAGGTCATTAATTCTAACCAAATAGTTTCTGTGTAGCTCAGTTTTGATTACCTCTTTGAGACATTTCAAATTTTCCTTAACATATACAGCTACTCCCCCTCCGCATGTAATATATCTGTATGAAATAGTTTAAATCCGTTTATTTGATATTAAGCTACCTTGAGGTTACCTTGAGATGATTTCGGGGCTTAGCGACCCCACAGCCCGGTCTGCGATCAGGTCTCCTCGTTGTTGGACTGGTCAATCAAGCTCTTGGACACAGCTGTTCATGGACTGACGTATGAGTCACAGCTTGATTGATCAGGTATCCTTTGGAGGTGTTTATCAAGTTCTGTCTTGAACACTGTGAGGGGTCGGCCAGTTACGCCCCTTATGTGTAGTGGAAGCGTGTTGAACAGTCTCGGGCCTCTAAAGTTGACAGATTTCTCTCTCAGAGTACCTATTGCACCTCTGCTTTTTAACACGGGTATTCTGCATAGTCTGCCATGCCTTCTGGTCTCATGTGATGTTATTTCTGTGTGCAGGTTTAGGACCAGCCACTCTACTATTTTCCATGTGTAAATTATTATGTATCTCTCCCGCCTGCGCTCAAGAGAATACAGATTTTGGTTCTTTAGTCGGTCCCAATAGTTTAGATGTTTTACCGAGTGTATTCTAGCAGTAAAGGATCTCTGCACGCTCTCCAGGTCAACAATTTCTCCAACTCTGAAAGGGGCTGTCATTGTGCAGCAGTACTCCACTCTAGAGAGCACTAGCGTCTTGAGAAGTATCATCATCGGTACAGCATCTCTAGTTTGAAAAGTTCTTATTATCCAACCTGTCATTTTTCTTGCAGATGTGACGGCTACTTTATTGTGTTCTTTGAAGGTAAAGTCTTCCGACATGAGTACACCCAGATCCTTTACATTGCCTTTTCGTTCCATGTTATGATTTGACTGTTTCGTACGTGGTTTCCATTTTAATATTTTTTTGTTTCATAGCACAGGAGCTGGAACTTATCTTCGTTAAACACCATATTGTTTTCTGAAGCCCATAAAAAGACCTGATTTACATCTGCTTAGAGGTTTGCCGTGTCCTCTGTTTCTACTCTCATAAAAATCCTAGTGTCATCTGCAAAGGATGATACAGTACTATAGGTTGTGTCCTTGTCCATGTCCGATATGAGGATGAGAAAAAGTACTGGAGCAAGCACAGTACCCTGGGGGGCTGAGCCCTTCACGGTTGATGGACAGGATTTTATTTTGTTGACCATTACACATTGGGGTCGGTTACTGTTACGGACCCGAGCTCAGCGTCGTAGCACGGAGCAGTGACGACAACACCATCTGTGGGTCGGCTCCCGAAACCCCCTCCAAATGGACGAAGCCATCTAGTGAGGACAGGATCTACCGGCCACAGGGGCTGGTTTCCCGTCTTGATCAGCTCATAACATAGCCGCTGCTGACCTCTGGTGAGGTGGCGCTTAGACAGCAACGCCATCTATGGAGTGGATAGGTGGACGTTTGTGTCTAAGCCTGTAAGTGAGGTGCCCTAGAGTGTCCCCAACACTAATGATGTGTCTGATTACAGAGTCGACCTGGGACTGCTGTATTCGACGATGGGGCAGTCTACCCAAGGCAGCGATAGTCTCTCCACGAGTTTGCTCTGAGGAAGCTGTGAGTCACCCCTGGACGGGCACTGTTGAGTGTGTTAGCCTGCCTGTGACGTGGCAGTACCAGGAATCGTCTTATCTGGGGGCTGGCTGGTGGAAGAGACTACCCACTGTGGTGCGGAGAGAGGAGAGTGATCTGTGGAATCACACGAGGCTCCTGCCTAGAGCTCGCAACCCTAGTATCGGTCGTGGAGTGGCCTACACAGCGGAGCTGATCGGAACCTGCCAGCTACAGGCTGGATTTGTGGTTGAAGGCCTCCACAACGGTGCACCCAGTGGGACTGTGATTTGGCCTGTGGCCAGGGTAGATTCGCCGAGAGAATCAGAGGATTCATCGTGGGCCACGACGAAGAGAACCAGGGCTACTCATCGTGAGCACCGTGGACCATCCTGTGTCTTCATAGGAAAACTAATCTGTATATAATAAGTGTAGTTATAGCAACCCCGCGTGTGACTGTGATATATTTATTTATGGTGGTGGTAGCAATATATATACAAAAGCAGTGCATTTGTATCCCTTCCCCTTTCATTTACTTGCGTTATGGAACACACCTCTTGAAAGCCACTACTAACTTGGGGCCGGATACCCAAACTCTAATAACATCAGAGAAGAACCCAGTTGCGACCCAATAGGGCCGTAACAGTTACTCAGGAAATTGTAGATCCATCTGCCTATTTTTTCGGTAATTTCCTTGAACGCATTTTGTTTGCAATAACACCATGGTCACATTTGTCGAAGATTTTAGCGAAATCTGTAAATTCCATCAGCGTTTTGTCTGTCTTCCATAGCATCTAATGCCTTGTCATAGTGATCAAGCAACTGTGATAGGCAAGAGCGCCCTGTTCTGAAACTATGTTGTCCGGGGTTATGGAGATGCTTTGATTCCATGTATTTTGTGATCTTACTTCTTAGCACTCTCTCAAAGATTTTTATGATATGTGATGTTAGTGCTATTGGTCTGTAATATTTTGACTCTGCCTTATTTCCTCCTTTATGGAGTGGTACTATCTCTGTTGTTTTTAGTATGTCAGGGATAACGCCAGTATCTAGGCTTTGTCTCCAAAGAATGTGAAGGGCCTGCGATAATGTTTTTTTACAGTTCTTGATGAATATATAGTTCCAAGAATCAGGGCCTGGTGCAGAGTGCATAGGCATATACTGTCTATGACTTCTTCAAAATCCGTTACACGGGAGACATCTCCCGTCACGCAGGGTGCAGTCGCACCTCCACAGATCTCCAGTATCAGCTAATGATACTGGTAATGTCTCAAAAGGGCCACCACTTACGGGCTATTGATGCCCGTGCCACCTCTTGGGTGGCTTAATCTTTATCAATCTATCAATCTTCAAAATCCAGTGGGGATAGGGTGACATCTAAGATATGATTTGATGTTGGTATCATATCCATGAAAAATTCATTTGGGTTATCAATCTTTAGTGTCATTAGTGGCTCGCTGAAAAAAAAGAGTCATACTGCTTCCTCAGTATCTCGCTCATTTCTTTGTTGTCATCAGTGAAAGTTCCATCTCTCTTTCGCAAAATCCCGATACTAGATGTAGTTTTTATCTTGATTTTGTATAGGAGAAAAAATATTTCGGATTTCTATTTCACTGATGGCTTTTTGCTCCCCTTGCCTCTCTTGGGTTTTGTATGATTCTTGTAGCTTTGTTTTTATTTTTATCGTTTGTTTTTTATCGTTTTGATTCCTCTACCTAAACTTCTTCCCCGCTCTTGGGTGCGACTCTCAAGTTGTTTCGCGATTGATTGATTGATGAAGATTAAGCCACCCAAAAGGTGGCACGGGCATGAATAGCCTGTAAGTGGTGGCCCTGTTGAGCCGTTACCAGTATCAATAGATGATACTGGAGATCTGTGGAGGAGCGGCTGCACCCTGCGTGATGGGAGATGTCTCCCGTGAACACTAAACAGATTGATTGATGAAGATTAAGCCACTCAAAAGGTGTCACGGGCATGAATAGCCCGTAAGTGGTGGCCCTTTTGAGCCATTACCAGTATCAAGAGCTGATACTGGAGATCTGTGGAGGTGCGAATGCACCCTGCATGACGGGAGATGTCTCCCGTCTGTGTTTCGCGGTTGATTGATTGACTGATGACGATTAAACCACCCAAGAGGTGGCACGGGCATGAATAGCCCGTAAGTGGTACAATTTTTTTTTCTCAGTATTCTGAAGTTGCATTTAACCATCAGCTGTTATCGCGGGGGAGGATACTGCTTCACAGTCTTGATGAGGGTGTCCAGCTGCTGGACACCTTTGTTGACCAGGAGAGTGGCTGTGTTGATGGCTTCAGGGTGGCCACTGCATGATTCAGGAACTCGTAAAGCTCTTCTAAGGTCATTGGTTGCTTCACATTCCAGAAGATAGTGAAGTAATGGCTTTTGTGACAGTTTGGCAGAAGATGCACTCTCTCTGTCAGGGTTCACCAATCTCCCAGTTGCATCTGTAACCTAGACGTAGTCTATATAACCTAACTGATATTTCCCTGTAGATTCCTTTTGGGATATTTAACCTTTCTAATTTGGTTGCCTGAAGATACCATGTTGCAGATGGCGAACCTTCAGCTATTCTCTGGTGCAGGTAGGCTTTGTTGAGATGTGAGAGTTTTTTGGTGATGATGTTTTTTATGTTCTCTAGACTGGGTTGAATTGTTTTATGTATCACTGGATGACGAGTTGCCAATTTAGCAATTTCATCAGCTTTTTCATTTAATGGGATTCCAATATGGGATGGGATCCAGTTTAAGGTTATGTTGAGTCCTATGCCTTTAGCGACTGCTCCAAGATACAAAATTATTTCCACATTATCTTTCCACTGTTTTTGTCCTAGTATTTGAAGTACAACTTTTGAGTCTGTGTGTATGATTGCATTTTGAGTGTTTTGTGCAATCACATATGCGAATGCCTGTTGTATGAGTACAACACACTCATACAACAGTTGTACATAGTTGTACAACTCAAAGAATCATCAACCCAAACTGAGCAAACAGCTCAGTTTGGGTTGATGATTCTAATCCTCCCAGTCTCCAATATGCCTGTACGCTGGCCGTGCAAAGAGCAGCGCCAGCACTCTCATATTCTGTGTCCACCGATCCGTCTGTGAAGATGTGGGTGGCTCCTGGTACTGCTATGCTATCATTTGCTCTTCTATTATGCGCCTTAGGATTGTCGGATCATAGGCAGCCTTTTTCATTGGGAGACTTTCTATTACAATTTTGAAAGTAGGCTCCTCCCACGGTGCGGAAGGAGTGTAATTTGGGTGTGGATGATCACCCTCTCTATCAAGAATCATGCTTTTTAAATGTAGTCTGTTTACGACTTTTCCTGCTCTTGCAGCCCAAGAGTTTCCATTGTTTTGGCCTAGTCCAACCACCAAGGCCTGCCGTATTGGGATTGGATCAGAAGAAATAATTATCTTACTGATAATTGTAGCTGTCCTTTGTGATATTCTTTCTTGTAGAGAGGGCAAACCCGTCTCCAGTCTAAGAGTTTCAAGCCTGGTCCACATGGGAGCTCCCAGTGCGGCTCTCATAGCATTGTTTTGGGCAACTTCAAGCTTTTTCCACTGTTGGTGTGATAGATTTGTGAGTGCAGGTGCGGCATAATCGATCACTGATCTGACTGCCTGTACACAGTATGTGCGAAGGACTTGCAGATTGGCTCCTCCAGAGAGGGAGGTTAGCGACCTGAGGATTGCCGACCGGGCCGCAGTTCGCTCTCTCAAGTAAGTGACCTCAGCATTAAAATTCATGTGTGTGTCCAGGATGATTCCTAGATACTCATAGGTGTCGACCCATTCAATTGGTTGACCCTGTACTGTGAGTTGGATGTTGGGCTTCGCTATTTTTATGGGCATGGCCTTTGACTTTGAGGGGTTGAGTTTGATCCCAATCTGTTTTGCCTCTTTACTGGTTGATACCTGGTTGATGGGGTTCTGGGAGTTCTTGTACTCCCCCAAGCCGGCCCGAGGCCAGGCTTGACTTGTGAGAGTTTGGTCCACCAGGCTGTTGCTTGGAGCGGCCCGCAGGCCCACATACCCACCACAGCCCGGTTGGTCCGGCACTCCTTGGAGGAATAAATCTAGTTTCCTCTTGAAGATATCCACGGTTGTTCCGACAATATTTCTTATGCTTGCTGGGAGGACGTTGAACAACCACGGACCTCTGTGGTTTATACAGTGTTCTCTGATTGTGCCTATGGCACCTCTGCTCTTCACTGGTTCTATTCTGCATTTTCTTCCATATCGTTCACTCCAGTCCGTTGTTATTTTACTGTGTAGATTTGGTACTTGGCCCTCCAGTATCTTCCAGGTGTATATTATTTGATATCTCTCTCGTCTTCTTTCTAGTGAGTACATTTGGAGGGCTTTGAGACGATCCCAATAATTTAGGTGCTTTATTGCGTCTATGCGTGCCGTATATGCTTTATTACTATGCTTTATGCTTTATATTACTATGCTCTATGCTTTATTACTGATGTAGTCTAAGCATTTGGGTGCAAGGCGCGCCGCATCCCTTCCTTTTATGATGATGACAAAGTCGTCCGCGTAGTTTAGCAGCCTGCAGTGATGTGGGAGTTTCAACCTCATTATTCTTTCCATTAAACAGTTGAAGAGAAGAGGGCTGAGAATACCTCCTTGCGGTGTACCATTTTCATGTCTTTTGTACTCAGAGATTGTGGCATGAAGTTTTACTCTTGCTTCTCTGTTTATGAGACAGTTTTTGGTCCAGGAGAGCAGGTTGCCTCTGACCTCTTTGTCAATGAGGCAGCAGAGAATAGCTGGGGCGCTAGCCAGTTCAAAGGCTTTTTCGAGGTCCAGGAATATCAGCATTCCTGGTCTGTCATTCAAGTGGGCTAACAGAGTTGTAATACATTCCACTGTGCCAACCCCTCTTCTATAGGCATACATATCATGGTGCAGTTTAGGCATTTTCCACTCCAGTCTGTTGAGTGCCATTCTGTCAGCCGTCTTGGCTGCACAGCTTTGGAGAGAGATGGGCCTGGGATTAGCTGGATCTTTGGGTTTTGGGATCGGCACTGTCTGCTCTATTCCAAGCAGAAGGTCTAGTTTGAGAAGTCCAGGCTAAATTAATTAACCTTAGGTATGCAGCGTCTCTCTCTGGGCCGAGGTTTCTAATCATTTTATAGGTTATTTTGTTGGCTCCAGGGGATGTATCCTTGGAGTTTTTCTTAGCCCGATTGAGCTCATCCAGTGTGAAGGGGGCATTAGTGTCAGAGACTTCTTCACATGCTGTAAGGATTCTGTGCCACCTTTCTTCCTCTAGTCCGGTCTGTACTGCTAATACATCTGGTGGAAGTTGATTGCTGGCTGCTCTCTCTGCAAACCTGGTTGCCAGTACTTCGGCTTCCTGTTGAGGATCCTTGGGGTGTGGAGCTTTAGGTGTTTTATTCCCTTTGGCTCGGTGAATTTGCTGCCACATCTCTCCGAGAGAGGTGTGTTCATTCAGGTGTGAACACCATTCCAGCCACTTTTGTTCTTTTATTTGTCTGGTCTCTCGATGCACATGTTCCTTGACCTCACAAAGTAAGATCCTGTTGCGGTCACTTGGCTGCTTTTTGTATAGCTTTCTTGTTCTGTTGAGTCTATGGTTGAGTTCTTTGACACGTTCACAATAGTACCAATGATCTTTATGGTGTCCGGTGGACTGTTTTTTCGGTGGGGTGTTTCGCGATTCGTTTTCTTCGAATATAGAGGGAACGGCGTTACCGTTCCAATCCGCATCTCTTCCTCTTTTTTATTTAGGGATACGCGGTTTGAGCATATTTCTAATGCTACTGAGCTTATTTTTTTCAGGTTTGCATTTTCTAGCTGTTCTTCCCAGCTTATTTCTGTGAGGTCTAGGTTTATTTGCTCCCAGTGTATCTGTTTATTATTGAAATTGAATTTGCGGAATTCTCCTTCCCTGGGACTCGGGACTGGTTGTGCAGGTCTACTCCCCATGCTTGTCAGAACTTCATTTAATTAGTGATCTGAGTAACAGGTATTTGTGATCATCATGTTCCTGATCAATTCATCATTATTAGTGAAAATGAGGTCCAGCGTGTTCTCCTTCCCAGTAGGTTCTACTATTTGCTGGTTTAAGGCAAACCTGTCGCACATCCGTAGCAGGTCATTTGCATGTGCCTGTTCATTTAGGCTACTTCCCGGAATTCTCTCTGATATAACTGTATTAGCTAGGGTCTTTCATTTCAGGTGCCGTAGGTTGAAGTTCCGAAGCAGGATGATGTTTGAGGCCGAATTTGTGAGGTTTTCTAAGCAATGTTCTATTTTCATTAGCTGGTCTTTAAACTGCTGAGGATTTGCCTCCAGTGACTTATATACAAGGACAATAACTACATTTAAGATCCCTATTTTATTACTAGCACTTCCACCATATCGTTTGTGGTGTTTAACAACTCAGTACAGATGAGTGTGTCTTTGATGTACAGGCTGACCCCACCTTGTAGCCTGTATTTCCTGTCACATCTGAAAAGATTGTACTCCAAAATCCATATTTCACCATCATGGTAGTCCTTGGTGTGGGTTTCCGCTAGGGCTGCAAACACTGCATTTGCCTCATGTAGGAGGCCATCTATTACGTGCACTTTGTTAGATTTGCGTGTTTATTTCCTGAATGTTGGCAAATAAAAATGATGTTACGTTTGTGGAAGTGTTGGATGCTTTACTTGGTGTTAATATCCGAGGTTCTGTTATGGAGGCCACTGTGTTTTGTGTCCTCTATAGCATTTAACCGAGTTGGTGGTAGAGTCTGGACATTTTTAGCCAATCTTTTCCTCCTCTTGCTAAAAAATCATCCTGGTAAATAGTGTTGTAGCTGCTTTCATCGAGGCGGTCTGTCGGTCTTATTCGCCTGGTATCTTTAATATGAAAAGCTGGACATTACACACAGAAATCACAATAGCGTGATGCATCAGTGAACAAATCCACAAGGGCCGTGATGAGGATTCGAACATACGTCCGGGATCATTCCAGACGCTGCCTTAATTAGTCGATTAAGGCAGCGTCTGAGATGATCTCGGACATAGGTTCGAATCCTCGTCATGGCCCTTGTGGATTTGTTCAAAGCTGGACATTCTATGTTGAAACATTCATTCATATATAAAGAGTTCTTGCACAGTTTTGAGTGAAAGAAATCACAGCTTTTGGTACATTTACTTGTACTAAGAAGGCTCTTGCATTTTCTGAGATGATCATATTTACATATTCCAGTTGTTCTCCCTGATATCCCATGTTTACAGTGTGACGATAATCTCCTTCAAGAGATTGAGCCTGCTCTTCCCTCCAAAAATACGTCGTTACATCTATATAAAACTACTATGGAAGAAATGTCCAACAACGACAACAACACCAGCAAGGCTTGCCAGAGCGCAAAACGTATGCAGCCAGGAACACCTGCTCAGCCTCAAACCGCCAAACTACCTGTCTTGCTGCTGGCTCCTCGCTGATTGGCCGCCGGTCTGGCTGCAACTGCACTCCACCCACCATACTACTTGATGTCTGGGGCCGCCACGACCTCAGTCCTCAGAATATTCAGTGCTTTCATACGGTTAACACTTCTTCCTGGTAGACTGAGCTCTGGCTTACGTGTACTAAGAGAGGTGATAGCTTAAAGCCAATATTCCAGCACCTCTCATTTTATTGTATATTGCACAGCTTGTTATTATTCACTTGTCTTAACGTAACTTTTCACTTTGTCATTTAATTCTTCTTATTATTTTGATTGATTGATTTTATTATACGAATTTGTATGTCCATTTTATTCATGTTTTGTTTATTTAACGTAATTAAAATTCCATTGTTAAAATTTACTTGTGTTTTGTGTGTCTTCTCCTTACCTTACCACAGACGAAGTTCCAGATTTTCTATTTTTTTTTATTCTATGTGACGAGGCCATACCCCTAGCTTTGAACATTCCGAACACCAACGTGTTACCGTCACATATTATATGGGGGCCTGTCCTAGGAGCTTCACTCAGGTACTGGTGCCAAGTGGTAATTTATGGTAAGCGTATTTAACTTTGTTAACGTAGCTTTTACTATTTTTCATATTCAATTTCATTTTTTATATGGTGCGGTGTATTGTGCATTACGAGAGTAACATATGGTGAAGGTGAGACAACTTTGGATTACGTGGTGACTGTAGGCCGCAGTCATACTCTTAATTGGTCATCTCTCCCTCCGTGTTATTACTCGTGTTTACCATCTTTGTCCCTTGGATATTTCTCATTTTTGACAGATCATCATATTGGTACCCTGGTACTGTGGTCTGCCCCGGGTCAAGAGTACCCAATCTTCTGCAATTTGACTGTAGGAAGACAAAGAGGGCCATAGTTCCTCTAGCTCGAACTTTAGTTGCTGAATTGGGACCTCAGCAGCAGTTCTCGTCACCAGTTGACACCTCGCACCCCTACACGTCAGTCAGAGATGATGATACATACAACGGTAGGGAATTAGCTTACTTTTCAGAGCACAAAAGTTCGCTAATTCTGTAAGTATCATATTAAATTCTGTAGGAAAAACTTGCTTTATGTCCTATAGAGACTCGGCAAGGTATGCCTACATCCTTGGACTACCAATTTTACTTTTGAGACAATTAACTGTTTCATTTGTTTTCGAAACTCTGTTTCATTTGTTAGTAGGATTTTCTTGCCCTTATCCTCTTACATGAGTACCGGGTACAAGATTTCCTGCGCCTTTTGATTTAAATTAATCATTTAACATCTTGTACTTAACTTTAATTGTTAAAGATCCCACAGGATAGGTATCAGTTGCCACGTTGTCCTGTTTCTGACATTCACTATAACTGAATATTCGTTGTACCTTTATTTGCTAATTTCACCATGTTTCGTCTCCAAGCTTTCCGTGCAGATCCAGCAGGTGCAATAGGGACTTTAAGTCATGCCAAGAAGACTGAATTACAAACTCTTGCACATGAGTATCAGCTAACAGTTCCCTACCAAGCCAACAAGAGTGAAATATACAATCTGTTGCTGGATCATTTCTTAGAACAAGGTAAGATAGACTCTGAAACTCATGAAACTTACTATATTGCAGATAAAACTGATTTGGCGACGATGAAACTCAAACTAGAGCTGGCCAAGATTGAACGTGAGCAGCAAAGGGAAGCCCGCGAAAAGCAAAGGGAAGCCCTCGAACAGCAAGAACGAGCTGCTGCCATACGAAGGGAAGAACAAGAACGTGAGATTGCCTTACTCCAGGAGCGGGAACGCGTACGGCTTGAAACCAAACAACGCGAGTTGGAGATGCAACGCGAACATGACAAGCAACAAGCGACTCTGGCTCTAGAGTGTCGTCAACGCGAAATCGCCTTGGAAACTTCACACTTCACTCAACGCCAGCAAGCTACTGCCAATCTTCCCGTCAGTTTTAATATATCACATGCAAGTAAGTTAATGCCATCCTTTGTAGAAGCAGAAGTTGATGTGTTTTTTACCACCTTTGAAACCCTTGCTAATCAACTCAGTTGGCCTGTCGACCAATGGGCCACACTTCTCAGAGTCCATCTTACAGGTAGAGCTGCAGTCACACTCAGTACTCTGGCGTCTGAGGATGACTACCAGACTCTGAAACAAGCAGTGTTGGACGCCTACCTCCTCTCTACGGAAAGTTATAGAAGGAAATTCCGTGACCACCTGAAGGCAAGTACCACTACCTTCCTTGAGTTTGCTAACACAAAACGGAGATATTTCATGAAATGGCTGGAAGCAGCACATGTCTCTACTTTTACAGAACTCGTCAACCTGATGCTTGTTGAAGAATTCTTGAGACGTGTGCCGCCTCCTGTCCGTCTCTACTTGGCAGATAAAGAAGAAACCGACTACCTGAAGTGTGCTAAGTCGGCTGACACTTACAGCCTTATCCACCGGCTGACACCCGAACCATCCTCCAGTAAGAAGTCGTGGTACAGTTACGAGAAAGTGAGCACCGATCAAGCTGGCTCGCAATTGTACTGCAAGTATTGTAGACTCTATGGACATACCATAGACAAGTGTGGTAAGTCTCAATACAAGGGAACCACTGACCCACAGAAACCCAAACCAACTCCTCCTAAGTCCGGTAAGCCTGTGATGAATGTTGGTGTTAATGTTAATGATCTTTCTCTTTTCAGTAACCACCTGTATACTGGAACTGTCTCTGCCAACGGTTCAAATCTGGAGGGACGTTTCAAATTGAAGATCTTGAGGGACACAGCGGCTCTTCAATCGATCATCCTGAAGTCGGCTGTGCCCAACCTCGTCTACACCGGAGAAACTGTCTTCATCACTGACCTCACTGCTACCACTCCATACCCTCTCGCCAGAGTCCACCTGGATTGTCCCTACGTGAACAGAGAAGTCCAAGTCGCCGTCAGGGAAAAGCCTTTTCCCATGCCTGGAGTGCAACTTCTCCTAGGCAACGACTTGGCAGAAGACCTGCAACCGACCAACCTGATCGTCATGGACAAACCCCAGGTGTGTACCTCTGTGCCAATTAATCCAATTCTAGCGTATGTTCCAGCAGAGGTTCAAGAGAGTGATGAAGTTTCTCCTCCGGTTCTCGTGACCACCCGTGCACAAGCCGCACGTCCACAGCCAGCTGACTACTGCTACCGCTGTCCCTCAAGACCCTCAGAAACTACCCCCGCATCTGACCAAGTTGGAGTTCCGTAAGTTGCAGAGGGAAGATCTTACTTTAACACCATTGTTTTTCCAGGCTGAGACTCAACCCGACAGTATTCCTGGGTTCTTCCTAGAGAACGACTTGCTCTACCGCAGATATAGACCCAGTAAACTGAAGGAGGAGGACGATTGGGCCAACATCGAACAACTTGTGATTCCTACCAGCCTGCGGCCCACTATTCTACACCTGGCCCACGGAGCACTCTCCCACTACGGCTTCAACAAGACTTACCATGGAATTCGTCAAGACTACTACTGGCCAGGTATGGTAAATAGCGTCAAACAGTACGTAAAACAGTGTCATACATGTCAGATGGCAGGCAAACCGAACATCTCCATTCCCAGAGCGCCACTGATTCCCATACAGGTGCCTGCGGAACCTTTCCACAGACTCATAATAGACTGTGTTGGTCCTTTACCTCGGACCAGTTCAGGTAACGCCTACATCCTAACCATCCTGTGTCCTACCACCAGATTTCCCATAGCAGTTCCAGTGAAGAACATCACGGCTGCTACGGTTGTAAAACATCTATTGAAGATCTTCACTCAATACGGATTTCCCAGGGAGGTACAGAGCGACTGTGGCACCAACTTCACCAGTGATCTCTTCAAAAGGACACTGGAGGAGTTCAACATCAAACAGGTATTGTCCAGCCCCTATCATCCTGCTTCACAGGGTTCTCTTGAACGTAGTCATCAGACAATCAAAGCACTCTTGAAAAAGTTTTGTAGTGAAACCTCTAAGGATTGGGATAAGCAGATTGACCTTATAATGTGTATTTACAGAAGTCTCCCCAATGAGTCCCTAGGAGTATCTCCTTATGAGATGCTCTACGGCCGTAAGTGCCGTACTCCCCTTAAAGCTTTCAAAGACTCTCTCAGAGATGCCACCTTCAGTGAACATCAGAATGTGCCCCAGTTTCTTCAAAACCTTCAACACATTCTAGAGAGAGTCCACCGTTTTGCCCATGATAATCTATTGAAAGCCCAGGAGAGGATGAAGACTCATTACGACCAGACCAGCAAAGTAAGAAAATTCAAGCCGGGAGACTTCGTGCTTGCATACTTCCCTATCCCAGGTTCACCTTTACAAAACAGGTTTTCAGGACCCTACCACGTCAAAGAGTGCAGAAATAACAACAACTACGTAATAGAGACTCCAGATAGGCGGCGGAAGACCCAGCTGTGCCACGTCAACCTCCTGAAGCAATATAATGGTACTCCTCCCACTGTCCTGATTAACTGTTCTACCTTCACAGAACCCTACATCCACAGTGAGACCTTCCCAGCTTCTCCTCCCGAAAGCACTGACAAGGAGTCAGCGCTTTCTAATTCCGAAATCCTTAATGATCTTCCCAAATACTTTCAGGATAATAATCGTGCTCCTTTGCCATATTCTAATTCCACTCTCACCTCGTCAGATAAGCCCTTCATCCTCCATGTCGACGCCAGTGGTACCGACGTTGGTGATGTCGCGATGCAACAACGAGGCGAGGAGAATACACCTGTCAGCGACTACTGCTACAAGGAACTACGGAACAATTGGCAAGGAGCTACTCTTCATCATCCTGAAGCTCCAGCACTTCACTCCACACCTGAAAAGTGCTCGGTCTACCATCAACACGGACCACACCACCCTACACCTCCTGCAGCACGCCCACTTCTCATCTCAACGTCTTCTACTATGGGCTTGCTAACTGCAGAAATTCAACCTGGAGACACACTATACCAAGATTCCGACAACATCTTAGCCCATGATCTCTCCAGAGTTTATGAAGTAGAAGCGACTCCATCTATTACTCCACCACATAACGACGTACTTCTTCCAGAACCGCAGGCTTCGGGGGAGAGTTGTGACGATAATCTCCTTCAAGAGATTGAGCCTGCTCTTCCCTCCAAAAATACGTCGTTACATCTATATAAAACTACTATGGAAGAAATGTACAACAACACCAGCAAGGCTTGCCAGAGCGCAAAACGTATGCAGCCAGGAACACCTGCTCAGCCTCAAACCGCCAAACTACCTGTCTTGCTGCCGGCTCCTCGCTGATTGGCCACCGGTCTGGCTGCAACTGCACTCCACCCACCATACTACTTGATGTCTGGGGCCGCCACGACCTCAGTCCTCAGAATATTCAGTGCTTTCATACGGTTAACACTTCTTCCTGGTTGACTGAGCTCTGGCTTACGTGTACTAAGAGAGGTGATAGCTTAAAGCCAATATTCCAGCACCTCTCATTTTATTGTATATTGCACAGCTTGTTATTATTCACTTGTCTTAACATAACTTTTCACTTTGTCATTTAATTCTTCTTATTATTTTGATTGATTGATTTTATTATACGAATTTGTATGTCCATTTTATTCATGTTTTGTTTATTTAACGTAATTAAAATTCCATTGTTAAAATTTACTTGTGTTTTGTGTGTCTTCTCCTTACCTTACCACAGACGAAGTTCCAGATTTTCTATTTTTTTTTATTCTATGTGACGAGGCCATACCCCTAGCTTTGAACAGCCGAACACCAACGCGTTACCGTCACAACAGATACCCCTATTTATAATATCGGCAGGTTTTGGGTCCTTGTTTTGTTTGTTTAAAAAATCCTGGCGCCAATATTGCGCCCGGCTCAGGCGCCGACACCGAGCCCGAGCTCAACATCGCATCCGGCTCCAGCGCCAACCTCGCATCCGGCTCCGGCGCCAACATTACATCTCGCTCTGGCGCCAACATCGCATCTGGCGCCAACGTCATATCCGGCACCGGAACGCTGATATGTAGCTCCAATTCTGGTTCTACCTCGGTGTCCTTGACAATTTGTTTTAAAACATTTGAGATTTCCGAACAGGTAATTAGCAGTAATTCTCTGCGCTCTGCTGGGGTTTTATAAAAAAAACTTGCAATCATCTTTAAGACAGTAATATTATCCTTTTAGCAGCACATATGCACTGAGTGGTGTATTGGTGCACACAACCCCCCCCCCTGCACTAGAAGGGGGGGGGGGGGTTGTGTAAAAGCCTGGTTTGTTATTGTTGTGTAATATACGTAACTTGATGTAGAGAGGAGCAGGCTCAATCTCTCTTGAAAGAGATTATCGTCACACTGTATTTACTAAAGAGGAACTTAACAATATGCCTTCAGCCAAACAAGTATATGTGGGTGGGGACGAGGACAGGTTGAATAGTTTAGCAGTTACCAGGGAGGACATAATTAAACAAATAGTAAAACTAAAACCAAATAAATCCCCAGGGCCGGATGAAGTGTTTGCCAGGGTGCTTAAAGAATGCAAAGAGGAGCTTTCCGAGCCACTGTCTACCATATTTAATAAATCAATAGAGTTAGGTAGAGTGCTAGAGTCATGGAAGGTAGCTAACGTGGTACCAATTTTTAAGAAAGGAGATAGATCACTTGCGTCAAACTATCGGTCAATTAGCCTAACGTCTATTGTGGGAAAGTTACTTGAATCGATAATTGCAAATACAATTCGTCTCCATCTTGAAAAACATAAATTAATAAATGAGTCGCAACATGGTTTTACAGATGGCCGTTCATGTTTAACAAATTTGCTAATTTTTTATTCCAGCATAGTTGAGGCAGTTGATAGTGGTAAGGATTGTGATGTTGTGTACCTTGACTTTAGCAAAGCTTTTGATACAGTGCCACATGAAAGACTAATTAAAAAAATAGAAGTTCATGGTATTGGGGGTGCTATATTAAGTTGGATTAGGGCATGGCTATTCCAAAGGAAACAGAGAGTTAGTATAAATGGGGTTAAGTCAGAGTGGGATAATGTTGTTAGTGGAGTACCTCAGGGCTCTGTCCTGGGACCTCTGTTGTTTATAATATATATAAATGATTTAGATTCAGGTTTGAGTAGCAACATTTGCAAATTTGCCGATGATACGAAAATCGGTAGGGAAATTAATTCGGAGGAGGACTCACTATCACTTCAAGTTGATCTAGATAGGGTTTTGAAATGGTCAAAGGATTGGCAAATGCAGTTTAATGCTGATAAATGTAAAGTTCTGAGGCTAGGTAATGATGCTAGAGTTACAAGATACGAGCTAGAGGTGTTGAGATTGCTAAGTCGGATTGCGAAAGGGATCTGGGAGTTATGATTAGTAAGAATTTAAAACAAAAGGATCAATGCACGAATGTTCGTAATAAGGCGAATAGGACACTGGGATTTATTAATCGAAGCGTTAGTAACAAGACACCTGCTGTGGTTCTTAAGCTATATCTTGCTCTGGTTAGGCCCCATTTAGATTATGCAGTTCAGTTTTGGTCGTCTGTTACGGCCCTCTCGGGTCGCAACCGGGTTCTTTCTCTGATGTTAGTAGAGTAAGGGTATCCGGCCCCAAGCTAGTAGTGGCTTTCAAGGGCTGTGATCCGTAACGCAAGTAAATTAAAGGGGAAGGGAAATAAAGGCAAAAACTTAATAATATAATTATTACAGTCACCATAAATAATATATAAAAGGTTACACAGGGGGGGGGGTGTTAAACACTATTATATACAACGTCGTCTTCCTCTGAAGACTCCGGACGTTCACGGTGCTCGACGATGCTAAGGTCTTGGTCCTCGTGTGGCCTCACGATTAATCCTTCGATTCTCTTGAGTCTACCCTGGCCACAGGCCAGCCAAATCACAGTTCCACTGGGGGCACCGTCGTGGAGGCCTTCAACCACACATCCAGCCTGTAGCTGGCAGGTTCCAATCAGCAACGCTGGTTAGGCCATTCCACGACCGATACTAGGGTAGCGAGCCCTAGTCAGGAGCCTCGTGTGATCCCAGAGGTCACTCTCCTTTCCACGACACCCCAGTAGTTAAGCGTCTCCACCAGTCAGTCCCGGGTATGACAATCCCTCAACTGCCACGTCACAGGCAGGCTAACACCACAGTGTTCATCCGGGGGGTGACTCACAGCTGCTGCAGCAAATACTTGGAGACAAGATGGCTGCCTTGGGTAGACTGATCCAACGTTCATTACAGCAGTCCCAGGTCGACTCTGTAATCAGACACGTCATCAGTACTAGGGACACTCTAGGGCACGTCACTTACCGGCTCAGACCCAAACGCCCACCTATACACTCCATAGATGGCGTTGCTGTCTAAGCGCCACCTCACCAGAGGTCAGCAGCGGCTGTGTTATGAGCTGATCAGGACGGGAAACTAGCCCTTGTGGCTGGTATTTCCTGTCCTCACTTGATGGCGCCGTCCATTTGGAGGGGGGTTTCGGGAGCTGACCCACAGATGGCGTGGTCGTCACTGCCCCGTGCTCGGACGCTGGGCTCGGGTCCCTAACATCACCGTATTATAGAATGGATATAAATTCACTTGAACGTGTCCAACGTAGGATGACTAAGTTAATTCCCCAAATTAGAAATCTTTCATTTGAAGAAAGATTAACAAAGCTTAAGTTGCATTCACTGGAAAGGCGAAGAGTTAGGGGTGATATGATAGAGGTTTACAGGGAGTTTACAGAGAGATAGAGGTTTTTAGGGAGCAGTGATCACAAAGAAATCAGATTTAGCATAGAATGGAATAGACCAGTAGGAGAAAATTCTGCCAGTGCCAGATTTTCGAAAAGCTGATTTTAATAGCCTAAGAAATTTTTTGGGTCAAATTGATTGGAAAGTCTTGGGTATGGGGTGTGGGCCGGTCTTGGAGCGAGACATGAACCCAGCGATAGGTGACTTAAATGGGGATTTCGATGTGGATTCAATATATAACTTATTTAAGAATATTCTAAACAAAGCACAGGAACGTAGTATACCATACAAATTGAATAGATCGAATACTAATGACCCAAAGTGGATAACAAAGAATTTGAAGAACCTTATAGGTAAAAAGAGAGCTTGGTACAAAAGGATTAAAAATGGGGAGGTCACTTTAGAACAGGAATTCGTACAACTGGTTAGAAATGTTAAAAAAGAGATAAGGAAAGCAAAAAGAAACTATGAAGTTCGCATAGCAGGGCAAGCAAAGACAAATCCTAAAGGGTTTTTTCAGTTATATCGTACTAAGACTAGGGAAAGGATAGGTCCATTAAAAACTGAGACAGGTCAAATAACAGATAGTGATGAAGAGATGAGTAGTATTTTTAATAAATATTTTGTATCTGTATTTACTAAAGAGGAACTTAACAATATGCCTTCAGCCGAACAAGTCTATGTGGGTGGGGACGAGGACAGGTTGACGAGTTTAACAGTTACCAGGGAGGATGTTCTTAAACAAATAGTAAAACTCAAACCAAACAAATCCCCAGGGCCGGATGAAGTGTTTGCCAGAGTGCTTAAAGAATGCAAAGAGGAGCTTTGTGACCCACTGTCAACCATATTTAATAAATCAATAGAGACAGGCATAGTGCCAGAGTTTTGGAAAGTTGCTAATGTGATACCAGTTTTTAAGAAAGGAGATAGATCACTTGCGTCTAACTATCGACCAATTAGCCTAACGTCTATTGTGGGAAAGTTACTCGAATCTATAATAGCAAATAAAATTCGTCTTCATCTTGAAAAACATAAATTAATAATTGAGTCGCAACATGGTTTTATAAATGGCCGTTCATGTTTAACAAATTTGTTATCTTTTTATTCTAGCATTGTTGAGGCAGTTGATAGTGGTAAGGATTGCGATGTTGTATACCTTGACTTTAGCAAAGCTTTTGATACAGTGCCACATGAAAGACTGATTAAAAAGATAGAGTCTCATGGTATTGGGGGTGCTATATTAAGCTGGATTAGGGCATGGCTATACCAAAGGAAACAGAGAGTTAGTATAAATGGAATCAAGTCAGAGTGGGAAAATGTTGTAAGTGGAGTGCCTCAAGGCTCTGTCCTGGGACCTCTGTTGTTTATAATATATATAAATGATTTAGATTCAGGTTTGAGTAGCAACATTTGCAAATTTGCCGATGATACGAAAATCGGTAGGGAAATTAATTCGGAGGAGGACTCACTATCACTTCAAGTTGATCTAGATAGGGTTTTGAAATGGTCAAAGGATTGGCAGATGCAGTTTAATGCTGATAAATGTAAAGTTCTGAGGTTAGGTAACGATGATAGAGTTACAAGATACGAGCTAGATGGTGTTGTGATTGCGAAGTCGGATTGCGAAAGGGATCTGGGAGTTATGATTAGTAAGAATTTAAAACAAAAGGATCAATGCATAAATGTTCGTAATAAGGCAAATCGGACACTTGGATTTATTAATCGCAGCGTTAGTAACAAGACACCTGGTGTGGTTCTCAAGCTATATCTTGCTCTAGTTAGGCCCCATTTAGATTATGCAGTTCAGTTTTGGTCGCCATATTATAGAATGGATATAAATTCACTTGAACGTGTCCAGCGTAGGATGACTAAGTTAATTCCCCAAATTAGAAATCTTTCATATGAAGAAAGATTAACAAAGCTTAAGTTGCATTCACTGGAAAGGCGAAGAGTTAGGGGTGACATGATAGAGGTTTACAAGTGGATGAATGGACATAACCGGGGGGATATTAATAGGGTATTAAAAGTATCAACACAGGACAGAACACGAAACAATGGGTATAAATTGGATAAGTTTAGATTTAGGAAAGACTTGGGTAAATACTGGTTCAGTAACAGGGTTGTTGATTTGTGGAACCAATTGCCGCGTAACATTGTGGAGGTGGGGTCCCTCGATTCTTTCAAGCACGGGTTGGACAAGTATATGAGTGGGATTGGGTGGTTATAGAATAGGAGCTGCCTCGTATGGGCCAACAGGCCTTCTGCAGTTGCCTTTGTTCTTATAACATAAGAACATAAGAACAAAGGCAACTGCAGAAGGCCTGTTGGCCCATACGAGGCAGCTCCTATTCTATAACCACCCAATCCCACTCATATACTTGTCCAACCCGTGCTTGAAACAATCGAGGGACCCCACCTCCACAATGTTACGCGGCAATTGGTTCCACAAATCAACAACCCTGTTACTGAACCAGTATTTACCCAAGTCTTTCCTAAATCTAAACTTATCCAATTTATACCCATTGTTTCGTGTTCTGTCCTGTGTTGATACTTTTAATACCCTATTAATATCCCCCCGGTTATGTCCATTCATCCACTTGTAAACCTCTATCATGTCACCCCTAACTCTTCGCCTTTCCAGTGAATGCAACTTAAGCTTTGTTAATCTTTCTTCATATGAAAGATTTCTAATTTGGGGAATTAACTTAGTCATCCTACGCTGGACACGTTCAAGTGAATTTATATCCATTCTATAATATGGCGACCAAAACTGAACTGCATAATCTAAATGGGGCCTAACTAGAGCAAGATATAGCTTGAGAACCACACCAGGTGTCTTGTTACTAACGCTGCGATTAATAAATCCAAGTGTCCGATTTGCCTTATTACGAACATTTATGCATTGATCCTTTTGTTTTAAATTCTTACTAATCATAACTCCCAGATCCCTTTCGCAATCCGACTTCGCAATCACAACACCATCTAGCTCGTATCTTGTAACTCTATCATCATTATCTAACCTCAGAACTTTACATTTATCAGCATTAAACTGCATCTGCCAATCCTTTGACCATTTCAAAACCCTATCTAGATCAACTTGAAGTGATAGTGAGTCCTCCTCCGAATTAATTTCCCTACCGATTTTCGTATCATCGGCAAATTTGCAAATGTTGCTACTCAAACCTGAATCTAAATCATTTATATATATTACAAACAACAGAGGTCCCAGGACAGAGCCTTGAGGCACTCCACTTACAACATTTTCCCACTCTGACTTGATTCCATTTATACTAACTCTCTGTTTCCTTTGGTATAGCCATGCCCTAATCCAGCTTAATATAGCACCCCCAATACCATGAGACTCTATCTTTTTAATCAGTCTTTCATGTGGCACTGTATCAAAAGCTTTGCTAAAGTCAAGGTACACAACATCGCAATCCTTACCACTATCAACTGCCTCAACAATGCTAGAATAAAAAGATAACAAATTTGTTAAACATGAACGGCCATTTATAAAACCATGTTGCGACTCAATTATTAATTTATGTTTTTCAAGATGAAGACGAATTTTATTTGCTATTATAGATTCGAGTAACTTTCCCACAATAGACGTTAGGCTAATTGGTCGATAGTTAGACGCAAGTGATCTATCTCCTTTCTTAAAAACTGGTATCACATTAGCAACTTTCCAAAACTCTGGCACTCTGCCTGTCTCTATTGATTTATTAAATATGGTTGACAGTGGGTCACAAAGCTCCTCTTTGCATTCTTTAAGCACCCTGGCAAACACTTCATCCGGCCCTGGGGATTTTTTTGGTTTGAGTTTTACTATTTGTTTAAGAACATCCTCCCTGGTAACTGCTAAACTCGTCAGCCTGTCCTCGTCCCCACCCACATAGACTTGTTCGGCTGAAGGCATATTGTTAAGTTCCTCTTTAGTAAATACAGATACAAAATATTTATTAAAAATACTACTCATCTCTTCATCACTATCTGTTATTTGACCTGTCTCAGTTTTTAATAAGAACATAAGAACATAAGAACAAAGGTAACTGCAGAAGGCCTATTGGCCCATACGAGGCAGCTCCTATTCTATAACCACCCAATCCCACTCATATACTTGTCCAACCCGTGCTTGAAACAATCGAGGGACCCCACCTCCACAATGTTACGCGGCAATTGGTTCCACAAATCAACAACCCTGTTACTGAACCAGTATTTACCCAAGTCTTTCCTAAATCTAAACTTATCCAATTTATATCCATTGTTTCGTGTTCTGTCCTGTGTTGATACTTTTAATACCCTATTAATATCCCCCCGGTTATGTCCATTCATCCACTTGTAAACCTCTATCATGTCACCCCTAACTCTTCGCCTTTCCAGTGAATGCAACTTAAGCTTTGTTAATCTTTCTTCATATGAAAGATTTCTAATTTGGGGAATTAACTTAGTCATCCTACGCTGGACACGTTCAAGTGAATTTATATCCATTCTATAATATGGCGACCAAAACTGAACTGCATAATCTAAATGGGGCCTAACTAGAGCAAGATATAGCTTGAGAACCACACCATAATGGACCTATCCTTTCCCTAGTCTTGGTACGATATAACTGAAAAAACCCTTTAGGATTTGTCTTTGCTTGCCCTGCTATGCGAACTTCATAGTTTCTTTTTGCTTTCCTTATCTCTTTTTTAACATTTCTAACCAGTTGTACGAATTCCTGTTCTAAAGTGACCTCCCCATTTTTAATCCTTTTGTACCAAGCTCTCTTTTTACCTATAAGGTTCTTCAAATTCTTTGTTATCCACTTTGGGTCATTAGTATTCGATCTATTCAATTTGTATGGTATACTACGTTCCTGTGCTTTGTTTAGAATATTCTTAAATAAGTTATATATTGAATCCACATCGAAATCCCCATTTAAGTCACCTATCGCTGGGTTCATGTCTCGCTCCAAGACCGGCCCCCACCCCATACCCAAGACTTTCCAATCAATTTGACCCAAAAAATTTCTTAGGCTATTAAAATCAGCTTTTCGAAAATCTGGCACTTTAACAGAATTTTCTCCTACTGGTCTATTCCATTCTATGCTAAATCTGATTTCTTTGTGATCACTGCTCCCTAGCTCACTCCCTATTTCGATGTCATTAATTTGCGTTTCCCTGTTAGTTTAACACTAAATCTAAAATATTATTTTCCCGTGTTGGTTCCTTAATGTGTTGCGTAAGAAAGCAATCGTCAATTTATTCTAGAAAATCTTCTGCTTCACTATTCCCTGTTTTGTTCAACCAGTTTATTGCGCTAAAATTAAAGTCACCCATGACATAAATACTGTTAGATCTAGATGCTCTAGATATTTCATCCCATAGATGCTTTGCTTCCATTCTGTCTAAATTTGGTGGCCTATATATTACTCCTATTATAATATTATTAGCTTTTTCGTTTAATTCAATCCAAATAGTTTCTGTGTGTGGCTCTGTTTTGATTCCCTCTTTGAGACTACATTTCAAATTGTCCCTAACATATATGGCTACTCCACCTCCTCGTCTAATATATCTATCTGTGTGAAATAGTTTAAATCCATATATTTGATATTCAGCTAATAGTTCTCTATTTTCTACATTCATCCACGTTTCGGTAAGTGCAATAATATCTATTCTTTCTGTGCAGACAAGAGCATTTAATTCGTTAATTTTATTTCTTAGACTTCTACTGTTAGTGTAATATACCCTAAGTGAATTGTTATTTTGCGGACCTTCTCTTTCCCTGATCGTTTTGCCAATTCCTTTCTCCCACAAACACATACTTTTATTACCTCCTTCCTCCAAATCAATTCCCATACCTCTATCTACTAACAGTTTAAACCCAAACAAACACCTCTAACCACTTCTTCTAACGAGTTCGCAACAGCAACAACCCCAGCTCTCGATAGATGCACCCCATCACGAGCATACATTTCATTTCTTCCATAGAAGTGTTCCCAGTTGTCTATGAAAGATATTAAGAACATAAGAACATAAGAACAAAGGTAACTGCAGAAGGCCTATTGGCCCATACGAGGCAGCTCCTATTCTATAACCACCCAATCCCACTCATATACTTGTCCAACCCGTGCTTGAAACAATCGAGGGACCCCACCTCCACAATGTTACGCGGCAATTGGTTCCACAAATCAACAACCCTGTTACTGAACCAGTATTTACCCAAGTCTTTCCTAAATCTAAACTTATCCAATTTATATCCATTGTTTCGTGTTCTGTCCTGTGTTGATACTTTTAATACCCTATTAATATCCCCCCGGTTATGTCCATTCATCCACTTGTAAACCTCTATCATGTCACCCCTAACTCTTCGCCTTTCCAGTGAATGCAACTTAAGCTTTGTTAATCTTTCTTCATATGAAAGATTTCTAATTTGGGGAATTAACTTAGTCATCCTACGCTGGACACGTTCAAGTGAATTTATATCCATTCTATAATATGGCGACCAAAACTGAACTGCATAATCTAAATGGGGCCTAACTAGAGCAAGATATAGCTTGAGAACCACACCAGGTGTCTTGTTACTAACGCTGCGATTAATAAATCCAAGTGTCCGATTTGCCTTATTACGAACATTTATGCATTGATCCTTTTGTTTTAAATTCTTACTAATCATAACTCCCAGATCCCTTTCGCAATCCGACTTCGCAATCACAACACCATCTAGCTCGTATCTTGTAACTCTATCATCATTACCTAACCTCAGAACTTTACATTTATCAGCATTAAACTGCATCTGCCAATCCTTTGACCATTTCAAAACCCTATCTAGATCAACTTGAAGTGATAGTGAGTCCTCCTCCGAATTAATTTCCCTACCGATTTTCGTATCATCGGCAAATTTGCAAATGTTGCTACTCAAACCTGAATCTAAATCATTTATATATATTATAAACAACAGAGGTCCCAGGACAGAGCCTTGAGGCACTCCACTTACAACATTTTCCCACTCTGACTTGATTCCATTTATACTAACTCTCTGTTTCCTTTGGTATAGCCATGCCCTAATCCAGCTTAATATAGCACCCCCAATACCATGAGACTCTATTTTTTTAATCAGTCTTTCATGTGGCACTGTATCAAAAGCTTTGCTAAAGTCAAGGTATACAACATCGCAATCCTTACCACTATCAACTGCCTCAACAATGCTAGAATAAAAAGATAACAAATTTGTTAAACATGAACGGCCATTTATAAAACCATGTTGCGACTCAATTATTAATTTATGTTTTTCAAGATGAAGACGAATTTTATTTGCTATTATAGATTCGAGTAACTTTCCCACAATAGACGTTAGGCTAATTGGTCGATAGTTAGACGCAAGTGATCTATCTCCTTTCTTAAAAACTGGTATCACATTAGCAACTTTCCAAAACTCTGGCACTCTGCCTGACTCTATTGATTTATTAAATATGGTTGACAGTGGGTCACAAAGCTCCTCTTTGCATTCTTTAAGCACCCTAGCAAACACTTCATCCGGCCCTGGGGATTTGTTTGGTTTGAGTTTTACTATTTGTTTAAGAACATCCTCCCTGGTAACTGCTAAACTCGTCAACCTGTCCTCGTCCCCACCCACATAGACTTGTTCGGCTGAAGGCATATTGTTAAGTTCCTCTTTAGTAAATACAGATACAAAATATTTATTAAAAATACTACTCATCTCTTCATCACTATCTGTTATTTGACCTGTCTCAGTTTTTAATGGACCTATCCTTTCCCTAGTCTTAGTACGATATAACTGAAAAAACCCTTTAGGATTTGTCTTTGCTTGCCCTGCTATGCGAACTTCATAGTTTCTTTTTGCTTTCCTTATCTCTTTTTTAACATTTCTAACCAGTTGTACGAATTCCTGTTCTAAAGTGACCTCCCCATTTTTAATCCTTTTGTACCAAGCTCTCTTTTTACCTATAAGGTTCTTCAAATTCTTTGTTATCCACTTTGGGTCATTAGTATACGATCTATTCAATTTGTATGGTATACTACGTTCCTGTGCTTTGTTTAGAATATTCTTAAATAAGTTATATATTGAATCCACATCGAAATCCCCATTTAAGTCACCTATCGCTGGGTTCATGTCTCGCTCCAAGACCGGCCCACACCCCATACCCAAGCCTTTCCAATCAATTTGACCCAAAAAATTTCTTAGGCTATTAAAATCAGCTTTTCGAAAATCTGGCACTTTAACAGAATTTTCTCCTACTGGTCTATTCCATTCTATGCTAAATCTGATTTCTTTGTGATCACTGCTCCCTAGCTCACTCCCTATTTCGATGTCATTAATTTGCGTTTCCCTGTTAGTTAACACTAAATCTAAAATATTATTTTCCCGTGTTGGTTCCTTAATGTGTTGCGTAAGAAAGCAATCGTCAATTAATTCTAGAAAATCTTCTGCTTCACTATTCCCTGTTTTGTTCAACCAGTTTATTCCGCTAAAATTAAAGTCACCCATGACATAAATACTGTTAGATCTAGATGCTCTAGATATTTCATCCCATAGATGCTTTGCTTCCATTCTGTCTAAATTTGGTGGCCTATATATTACTCCTATTATAATATTATTAGCTTTTTCGTTTAATTCAATCCAAATAGTTTCTGTGTGTGGCTCTGTTTTGATTCCCTCTTTGAGACTACATTTCAAATTGTCCCTAACATATATGGCTACTCCACCTCCTCGTCTAATATATCTATCTGTGTGAAATAGTTTAAATCCATATATTTGATATTCAGCTAATAGTTCTCTATTTTCTACATTCATCCACGTTTCGGTAAGTGCAATAATATCTATTTTTTCTGTGCAGACAAGAGCATTTAATTCGTTAATTTTATTTCTTAGACTTCTACTGTTAGTGTAATATACCCTAAGTGAATTGTTATTTTGCGGACCTTCTCTTTCCCTGATCGTTTTGCCAATTCCTTTCTCCCACAAACACATACTTTTATTACCTCCTTCCTCCAAATCAATTCCCATACCGCTATCTACTAACAGTTTAAACCCAAACAAACACCTCTAACCACTTCTTCTAGCGAGTTCGCAACAGCAACAACCCCAGCTCTCGATAGATGCACCCCATCACGAGCATACATTTCATTTCTTCCATAGAAGTGTTCCCAGTTGTCTATGAAAGATATTGCATTTGATTTGCAATATCTTTCCAGCCGGCAATTGACACCAAGTGCCCTCGATATCCATTCATTTCCCACTCCCTTTCTTGGAAGAATGCCACATATGATCGGGATTCCTCCCTTGCTCCTAACTAACTCTATGGCTGTTTTATACCTCTGAATCAGTTCCTCACTCCTAACTCGACCAACATCATTTCCTCCCACGCTAATGCAAATAATGGGATTGTTCCCATTACCAGCCATAATATCATTCATGTTGTTTATAATATCACCAATGCCAGCTCCGGGATAGCAAACCCTTAACCTGTTCCCCCTATCTCTAGCACAAAACGTTCTATCCAAATACCTTATCTGGGAATCTCCCACAACTAATGTTTGCTTAGGTACTTCCTTTACTTTCTGAGGGGCCTGCGCTTCCTTTCTCTTCGTTGCTTTCCCTTTTGCGCGATCCACAGTCTCTCCACAGCACTCGTCCTCCAAAACGTCAAATGAATTAGAAGTTGCTATGGCGTTTGAAGGCGGCTTTATCAAAGTCTTCTTAAGGCCCCTGTCTTTCACAACTCTCCAAGACGAGGTCCCTTTACTACTGGTCTCCTCCTTCGTTACTTCTCGTTGTTCTTTCAGCTGACGCACCTCCTCCCGCAGAGAGTCCAACTCTGTCCTCAGGGCTCCCACTAGAGTCACCAGGTCCTTAACTACAACTTCCATATTGCAATGATAATATAACAACACTTATGTTCTTATGTTCTTACAAGTGGATGAATGAACATAACAGGGGGGATATTTATAGGGTATTAAAAATACCAACACAAGACAGAACACGAAACAATGGGTATAAATTGGATAAGTTTCGATTTAGGACAGACTTGGGTAAATACTGGTTCAGTAACAGGGTTGTTGATTTGTGGAACCAATTGCCGCGTAACGTGGTGGATGTGGGGTCCCTCGATTGTTTCAAGCGTGGGTTGGACAAGTATATGAGTGGGATTGGGTGGTTATAGATAGGAGCTGTCTCGTATGGGTCAATAGGCCTTCTGCAGTTACCATGCAGAGTGGTTGACAAATGGAATGCATTAGGAGCTGATGTGGTGGAGGCTGACTCCATACACAGTTTCAAATGTAGATATGATAGAGCCCGATAGGCTCAGGAATCTGTACACCTGTTGATTGACGGTTGAGAGGCGGGACCAAAGAGCCAGAGCTCAACCCCCGCAAACACAACTAGGTGAGTACACACACAGAAGAGTAAGGAGAGACATGATAACCACCTACAAAATTCTCAGGGGAATTGACAGGGTGGACAAAGACAAACTCTTTGGCACGGGTGGGACACGAACAAGGGGACACTGGTGGAAACTTAGTATCCAGATGAGCCACAGAGACGTTAGAGAGAATCTTTTCAGTGTCAGAGTAGTTAGTAAATGGAATGCATTAGGCAGTGATGTGGTGGAGGCTGACTCCATACACAGTTTCAAATGGAGATATGATAGAGCCCAGTAGGCTCAGGAATCTGTACACCAGTTGTTTGACGGTTGAGAGGCGGGACCAAAGAGCCAAAGCTCAACCCCCGCAAGCACAATTAGGTGAGTACAATTAGGTGAGTACACACACACACACACACACACACACACACACACACACACACACACACACACACACACACACACACACACACACACACACACACACACACACACACACACAGGAATGGTCGAACAAACGGCTGTTAGAGTTTAACCCAAACAAATGTAATGTAGTGAAGATAGGGGTAGGAAGCAGGAGACCAGATACAAGGTATCACTTGGGAGATGAAATACTTCAAGAGTCAGAGAGAGAGAAAGACCTGGGGGTTGATATCACGCCAGACCTGACCCCTGAAGCTCATATCAAGAGGATAACAGCAGCAGCATATGCCAGGTTGGCTAACATAAAAACGGCCTTTAGAAACTTGTGTAAGGAATCTTTCAGAACATTATATACCACATATGTCAGACCAATCCTGGAGTATGCGGCACCAGCATGGAGTTCATATCTAGTCAAGCATAAGACTAAAATGGAAAAGGTTCAAAGGTTTGCCACCCGAGCTGAGAGGTATGAGCTGCGAGGAGAGACTGCAGGAATTAAACCTCACTTCGTTGGAAGACAGAAGAGTTAGGGGGGACATGATCACCACATTCAAGATCCTCAAGGGAATCGACAGGGTTGATAAAGACAGGCTGTTTAACACAAGGGGCACGCGCACTAGGGGACACAGGTGGAAACTGAGTGCCCAGATGAGCCACAGAGATATTAGAAAGAACTTTTTTAGTGTCAGAGTGGTTGACAAATGGAATGCATTAGGAAGTGATGTGGTGGAGGCTGACTCCATACACAGTTTCAAGTGTAGATATGATAGAGCCCAATAGGCTCAGGAACCTGTACACCTGTTCATTGACAGTTGAGAGGCGGGACCAAAGAGCCAGAGCTCAACCCCCGCAAGCACAACTAGGTGAGTACACACACACACACACACACACACACACACACACACACACACACACACACACACACACACACACACGAAACCTGATCCTTTAGTAAAGTTTCCAGGCTTGGTAGGCCTATTTTCCCCTCGGCCGCCGTAAAATAACCGTGTTTGAGGAAAAGATCAACGATGTATTAGAAAAATGAGTTTTCTGGAACACCAGACAGAAGAGATGCTACACTGAGAACGACACAAGGAAAAAAATAAATCCAGGAGAAAGAGTACAAGGAGTGTTTAGTATTTGGGGAGAGAGATAAACGTTCCCTGGCCTGACAGGTTCATGGGAAGCTTCTTTTGAAGGCATTCAGGTTAGAATTTGTAGTATTTAGCCACCATGGTGCCGGCCATTCACACCCCTAACATTAGCTGGGGAAGTGAGGAGCGCGATCCGCACGCTCAGAAAAACACCGCCATCAACTGCTGGATTTTGTTATAATTCTCGTCTTAAAACAAACTTTGTTTGGAATCTAGACTCACGAGACGCGCAAACTCTGCCACAAGCACCCACCGCATTGTTACAAGCGCCCAAGTTAAGAGATTTGTAACCATAAATCACTCGGGTCGGTGTGATGTAGCAAGGAGCCGCCGCCACACTACCACCTTTGTCCCTACACAAACACCACCAGAGTCCTCGGAGCCTTTACCTCCCAGATACATGAAGGAGGTGTGCCCGCCAGCTCTCCCTCGCCCGCCCTCTCCAGTTCACTCCGGCCAATCACAGCCCCGCAGTTAGATATCTCGCCATTTTCATTGGCCGTGAGAGAGTTTAAGGTCGAACAGAGTCGAGATCATTCATTCCGCAATCTGCATTCCGATGTCGTATCAAGTTTCAAGGTGTGAAAGAGACCGCTCATATTTCATTGAAGTGGGACTCAGCTGACACACAAACACAGTTACATACACACACACACGCGCACACACATGCACGCACATACGCGCGCGCGCACACACACAGAGGCCCCTATATTCAGCGAAGATGAGATCCACACTTGAATAAGCATCCCCAGCATGGAACACTTACCTGGAAAAGGACAACGAGAAACTAGAAAATGTCCAAAGATATGAAACGAGACTCGTTCCTGAGCTGAGGGGATTGAGCTATGAAGAAAGGCACAGAACTGGACCTTACCACAGGTCCAGGTCCATGATTTCTGTGTTGCTTGTTAAGATTTCTCTGGTGATGGTCTGGTTGTGAGAGGAGATTATATGTTCCTTGATGGAGCCCTGTTGTTTGTGCATTGTTAATCGCCTAGAAAGAGACGTCGTCTATGCCTTCACATGCCCACTTGGGGACTGTCAGCCCCAAAGATCTCAGTATATAGGCAAGACAACAACGTCTCTTTCTAGGCGATTAACAATGCACAAACAACAGGGCTCCATCAAGGAACATATAATCTCTTCTCACAACCAGACCATCACCAGAGAAATCTTAACAAGCAACACAGAAATTATCGACAGATACAGCAATAGCAGGAGACTCGACATCAGCGAGGCACTACACATCAAAATGTCAACACCAACAATCAACAGCCAATTAACACAAAACTATATTCCACCCACTTCAAGACCCTGAACTAACATAGAAGCAGCAAGAGAAAATATGGGCCAATAGACCTTCTGCAGTTACTTTTATTCTTATGTTCTCACGTGCAATTCATGCCCATTGGTTTATGTTACCTCACCCAAAAACATTTGTGTCATATCACCTCAACCAAAACGAATGATATGTGTAAACCTGTCTTTGAAAATGTGAGAAGTCCTTTCGAAGCACTTTTAGGCGTCAGACCATAAATATAAAATGAGAAAATGAATATTGGAGAGTTAATTTTTCAATTACCCCCGACGGTGAAGAAAAACGTAGTAAATATTGAGAAGATTCGTGTTAGAATCATTAATCTTATCCTTTCGGTCATATTCAACAATATACACATACACACACATTATATATATATATATATATATATATATATATATATATATATATATATATATATATATATATATATATATATATATATATATATATATATATATATATATATATATATATATATATATAAGCCTATACTTGCATAAACCACAAGTGAAGATTAATAATCTTTGGAACAACACCCACCAGTGGGACTCGAACCCAGAAAGCACAACTACCTTCCAGTAGCTGGCATAACTAGTATGCTTTAACCCACTACACCATCAGACCTTACAAAAGAAGTAGATAGTTCGAGATATATATCTCAAACATCTCCACCTCCCGAAGGCACCAGATGAGTGAGGGGTCAGTCTGCATTTTTCGTCAAGCCACTGTCAATGTGAGAGAACTCGTGCCCAGCTTATAAGCTGGACATATATATATATATATATATATATATATATATATATATATATATATATATATATATATATAACTGGGGTTATATATGGGAATATATAACTGGGAATATATATATATATTCTGGGGTGTGAGTTTTCAGTTGCATATTGTCCTGGGGACCATTCAGGCTTGTTCGCATATATATATATATATATATATATATATATATATATATATATATATATATATATATATATATATATATATATATATATATATATATAAGACTTATCTGGTGCCCTCGGGAAGTGGAGATATTTGAGATGTATATATATATATCTCGAAGTCTCTACTTCTTTTGTAGGGTCTGATGGTGTAGTGGGTTAAAGCGTACTAGTTATGTCAGCTACTGGAAGGTAGTTGTGCTTTCTGGGTTCGAGTCCCACTGGACTCGAACCCAGAAAGGTTAGGTTCGGTCGGTTAGGTTCGGTCATATATCTACGTTAATTTTAACTCCAATAAAAAAAAATTGACCTCATACATAATGAAATGGGTAGCTTTATCATTTTAAAAGCAAAAAATTAGAGAAAATATATTAATTCATGAAAACTTGGCTTATTAGGCAAATCGGGCCTTGCATAGTAGGCCGAGAAGTGCGTTCTGGCTACTAGGTACGACATATATATATATATATATATATATATATATATATATATATATATATATATATATATATATATATATATATATATATATATATATATATATATTAGTATATTTTGGTAGCAGTCTTTCCTGTAGGCATATATTATTAAATATGACCGAAAAAGTAAGATTAATAATTCTAACACGAATTTTCTCAATCTTTCGTACATTACGCTTCACTGTTGGAGGTAAATCAAAAATCACTTCTCCAAAATTCATTTTTATTTCTAGTCTGACGCGACACGGGCGCGTTTCGTAAAACTTATTACATTTTCAAAGACTTCACAAATACACAACTGATTAGAACTTGCGTTTCCCTGATTTTATATCTACATTTGAGTGAGGTGGGAAGGGTGATGTGGCATTAACACAAGACAGAACACTAGGGGATATTAATAGGGTATTAAAAGTATCAACACAAGACAGAACAGAAACAATGGGTATTGAATAGAAGTGTTTGTAGAAAGCCTATTGGTCCATATTTCTTGATGCTTCTATATTGGAGCGGAGTCTTGAGGTGGGTAGAATATAGTTGTGCAATAATTGGCTGTTGATTGCTGGTGTTGACTTCTTGATGTGTAGTGCCTCGCAAACGTCAAGCCGCCTGCTATCGCTGTATCTATCGATGATTTCTGTGTTGTTTACTAGGATTTCTCTGGCGATGGTTTGGTTATGGGAAGAGATAACCCATAACCAAATTCCCATAACCAAACCATCGCCAGAGAAATCCTAGTAAACAACACAGAAATCATCGATAGATACAGCGATAGCAGGCGGCTTGACGTTTGCGAGGCACTACACATCAAGAAGTCAACACCAGCAATCAACAGCCAATTATTGCACAACTATATTCTACCCACCTCAAGACTCCGCTCCAATATAGAAGCATCAAGAAATATGGACCAATAGGCTTTCTACAAACACTTCTATTCAATACCCATTGTTTCTGTTCTGTCTTGTGTTGATACTTTTAATACCCTATTAATATCCCCTAGTGTTCTGTCTTGTGTTAATGCCACATCACCCTTCCCACCTCACTCAAATGTAGATATAAAATCAGGGAAACGCAAGTTCTAATCAGTTGTGTATTTGTGAAGTCTTTGAAAATGTAATAAGTTTTACGAAACGCGCCCGTGTCGCGTCAGACTAGAAATAAAAATGAATTTTGGAGAAGTGATTTTTGATTTACCTCCAACAGTGAAGCGTAATGTACGAAAGATTGAGAAAATTCGTGTTAGAATTATTAATCTTACTTTTTCGGTCATATTTAATAATAATATATATATATATATATATATATATATATATATATATATATATATATATATATATATATATATATATACATATATATATATATATATATATATATATATATATATATATATATATATATATATTGACATTGTCATATATATATATATATATATATATATATGACAATGTCAGACCACGGAGGAAAATGAAACAGGAATTTCCTTATATATATATATATATATATATATATATATATATATATATATATATATATATATATATATATATATATATATATATATATATATATATATATATTTTAAGGAAATTCCTGTTTCATTTTCCTCCGTGGTCTGATATTGTCACATTCTTAATCACGTGTTTATTTTCGTGATATACACACACACACATATATATATATATATATATATATATATATATATATATATATATATATATATATATATATATATATATATATATATATATATATATATTATATATATATATATATATTATATATATATATATATTATATATATATATATATATATATATATATATATTATATATATATATATATATATATATTATATATATATATATATATATATATATATATATATATATATATATATATAGTGTATTACACTTATTTATATAATTTGCACAACGTTTCGAACCTCCATGGTTCATTCTCAAGTGAACAGATCTTACAATACTAGTTGATTTTATACCCGCACTGGGTCAGGTGATAATACAATAAAGGTGAAAACATGGGGGGATACATAGGGATAAATGTGAGGTGAAACATAGAGGTAACTGCAAGAGGCTTATTGGCCCATACGAGGCAGCTCCTATCTAAACACAAAGATTAATCCAGTGTAATTGGCCTATTATGTTGGACATTGTCTTCTGTGTTGGCATCGTTATGTTCTGGTCTTGTCCTTACTCTCATGGTGGGTAGAGTAAATAGTTCCGTGATTTGGGTGTTCATGGTAGGTCGCTCTATTCTTATGATATATATATATATATATATATATATATATATATATATATATATATATATATATATATATATATATATATATATATATATCTTCTTAATGCTTCTATATTGGAGCGGAGTCTTGAGGTGGGTAGAATATAGTTGTGCAATAATTGGCTGTTGATTGCTGGTGTTGACTTCTTGATGTGTAGTGCCTCGCAAACGTCAAGCCGCCTGCTATCGCTGTATCTATCGATGATTTCTGTGTTGTTTACTAGGATTTCTCTGGCGATGGTTTGGTTGTGGGAAGAGATTATATGTTCCTTAATGGAGCCCTGTTGCTTATGCATCGTTAAACGCCTAGAAAGAGATGTTGTTGTCTTGCCTATATACTGGGTTTTTTGGAGCTTACAGTCCCCAAGTGGGCATTTGAAGGCATAGACGACGTTAGTCTCTTTTGAAGCGTTCTGTTTTGTGTCTGGAGAGTTTCTCATGAGAAGGCTGGCCGTTTTTCTGGTTTTATAGTAAATCGTCAGTTGTATCCTCTGATTTTTGTCTGTAGGGATAACGTTTCTATTAACAATATCTTTCAGGACCCTTTCCTCCGTTTTATGAGCTGTGGAAAAGAAGTTCCTGTAAAATAGTCTAATAGGGGGTATAGGTGTTGTGTTAGTTGTCTCTTCAGAGGTTGCATGGCTTTTCACTTTCCTTCTTATGATGTCTTCGATGAAACCATTGGAGAAGCCGTTATTGACTAGGACCTGCCTTACCCTACAGAGTTCTTCGTCGACTTGCTTCCATTCTGAGCTGTGGCTGAGAGCACGGTCGACATATGCGTTAACAACACTCCTCTTGTACCTGTCAGGGCAGTCGCTGTTGGCATTTAAGCACATTCCTATGTTTGTTTCCTTAGTGTAGACTGCAGTGTGGAAACCTCCGCCCTTTTCCATGACTGTTACATCTAGAAAGGGCAGCTTCATATCCTTTTCCATCTCGTAAGTGAAACGCAGCACGGAACTCTGCTCAAATGCCTCCTTCAGCTCCTGCAGATGTCTGACATCAGGTACCTGTGTAAAAATGTCGTCAACATACCTGCAGTATATGGCCGGTTTCAAGTTCATGTCGACTAAGACTTTTTGCTCGATGGTACCCATGTAGAAGTTTGCAAACAGGACACCTAGGGGAGAACCCATGGCGACCCCATCTACTTGCTTATACATGTGCCCATCCGGGCTCAAGAAGGGTGCCTCTTTAGTACAAGCTTGGAGTAGTTTCCTCAGAATATTTTCTGGCATGTCAAGAGGAGTACAGGCTGGATCACGATACACTCTGTCGGCTATCATTCCGATTGTCTCGTCCACAGGTACGTTGGTAAACAGCGATTCTACGTCCAACGAGGCTCTTATCCCTGTGGCCCGTGTGCCCCGCAGTAAGTCAACAAATTCCTTTGGAGACTTCAGGCTGAAGGCGCAAGGAACATAAGGAGTCAGCAGGCTGTTGAGTCGCTTCGCCAGTCTGTACGTGGGTGTGGGTATCTGGCTAATGATTGGCCGAAGTGGGTTTCCAGGCTTGTGTGTCTTGACATTTCCATACGCATATCCAGGTTTATATTCCCCAATGATCTTTGGCAGGTGGAGTCCGGATTTCTTGGCGTTCACAGTTTCGATCAGTTTGTTGACCTTTGCTTTTAATTCGGCTGTAGTGTCCTTCGTTACCCTTTGGAACTTAGTTTGGTCAGAGAGTATGATATTCATTTTCGCCAGATATTCGTCTTTTTTAAGAATGACATATATTGGCGACTTGTCACCTCTCCTGACAACTATCTCCTTGTTCTCACGAAGGCTTTTAGCTGCCGCTTTAAGCTCGGGGGACAGTATGGTGCTTCTGTAGTTGCCTCGATTCTTTCCTCCTTCTGCAATAAGTTCTGCTTGTAAGGTATCTTTGGTAGTGACCTTCTTATATAGCCCTGATGCATAAGCAACAGGGCTCCATTAAGGAACATATAATCTCTTCCCACAACCAAACCATCGCCAGAGAAATCCTAGTAAACAACACAGAAATCATCGATAGATACAGCGATAGCAGGCGGCTTGACGTTTGCGAGGCACTACACATCAAGAAGTCAACACCAGCAATATATATATATATATATATATATATATATATATATATATATATATATATATATATATATATATATATATATATATATATATATATATATATATATATATATAACTGAAAACTCACCCCAGAAGTGACTCGAACCCATACTCCCAGAAGCAACGCAACTGGTATGTACAAGACGCCTTAATCCACTTGACCATCACGACCGGACAAAATGAGGTGATAGCCGAGGCTATTTGAACCACCCCACCGCCTCGGCTATCACCTCATTTTGTCCGGTCGTGATGGTCAAGTGGATTAAGGCGTCTTGTACATACCAGTTGCGTTGCTTCTGGGAGTATGGGTTCGAGTCACTTCTGGGGAGTGAGTTTTCAGTTGCATATTGTCCTGGGGACCATTCAGGCTTGTTCGCATATATATATATATATGTAACTAAATCAGGAATCAGCCATACCTACCCTGTTGCTGGCGCGCGTGAAGCCTAACACCACTGCAACCCCCCTACACTCACACTGGATGACTGACCAGCACACTGGACGACTGACCAACACACTGGACGACTGACCAACACACTGGATGACTGACCAACACACTGGACGACTGACCAACACACTGGACGACTGACCAACACACTGGACGACTGACCAGCACACTGGACGACTCACCACCACACTGGACGACTGACCAACACACTGGATGACTGACCAGCACACTGGACGACTGACCAACACACTGGATGACTGACCAGCACACTGGACGACTGACCAACACACTGGACGACTGACCAGCACACTGGACGACTGACCAGCACACTGGACGACTCACCACCACACTGGACGACTGACCACCACACTGGACGACTGACCAACACACTGGATGACTGACCAACACACTGGACGACTGACCAACACACTGGACGACTGACCAGCACACTGGACGATTGACCAACACACTGGACGACTGACCAGCACACTGGACGACTGACCAGCACACTGGACGACTGACCAGCACACTGGATGACTGACCAGCACACTGGATGACTGACCAGCACACTGGACGACTGACCAGCACACTGGACGACTGACCAGCACACTGGATGACTGACCAGCACACTGGATGACTGACCAGCACACTGGATGACTGACCAGCACACTGGATGACTGACCAACACACTGGATGACTGACCAGCACACTGGACGACTGACCAGCACACTGGATGACTGACCAGCACACTGGATGACTGACCAGCACACTGGATGACTGACCAACACACTGGATGACTGACCAACACACTGGATGACTGACCAACACACTGGACGACTGACCACCTCAACCAACAACATGTCAGCCTCGCTCGACAATGGCAGTTACCTCATTCTAATGTTGTTATATTTCCAATCTAATTGTACCGAATATCATTAATCTTTATTAATTTCTGCATTTTTTAATTTATTGAAGTAGTCTCTTCATGTGGAAATTGGTTCACCTGCGTCATGTGTACCTTAGGAGCGCCGGCAGTCGAAATTTTCAGAGGTACTCACCTCTCCCTTGATGCCATAAGGACGTGCTTATTTAATTTATTGGTTAATCCAGCGATGCTGGTGGCTTGGTACCCTGCACAAGTGGTACGCCTGTGTGGCTTGGTACCCAGCACAAGTGGTACGCCTGTGTGGCTTGGTACCCAGCACAAGTGGTACTCCTGTGTGGCTTGGTACCCAACACAAGTGGTACTCCTGTGTGGCTATGGAGCCAACATAGGACAGCTGTGACTGCTTGTGTTGTCATGATTAACAGTTGTGACTGCTTGTGTTGTCATGATTAACACAGCTGTGACTGCTTGTGTTGTCATGATTAACACAGCTGTGACTGCGCGTGTTGTCATGATTAACACAGCTGTGACTGCGCGTGTTGTCATGATTAACACAGCTGTGACTGCGCGTGTTGTCATGATTAACACAGTTGTGACTGCGTGTGTTGTCATGATTAACACAGTTGTGACTGCTTGTGTTGTCATGATTAACACAGTTGTGACTGCTTGTGTTGTCATGATTAACACAGTTGTGACTGCTTGTGTTGTCATGATTAACACAGCTGTGACTGCTTGTGTTGTCATGATTAACACAGTTGTGACTGCTTGTGTTGTCATGATTAACACAGTTGTGACTGCTTGTGTTGTCATGATTAACACAGTTGTGACTGCTTGTGTTGTCATGATTAACACAGCTGTGACTGCTTGTGTTGTCATGATTAACACAGCTGTGACTGTTTGTGTTGTCATGATTAACACAGTTGTGACTGCTTGTGTTGTCATGATTAACACAGCTGTGACTGCTTGTGTTGTCATGATTAACACAGTTGTGACTGCTTGTGTTGTCATGAATAACACAGTTGTGACTGCGCGTGTTGTCATGATTAACACAGTTGTGACTGCTTGTGTTGTCATGATTAACACAGTTGTGACTGCGTGTGTTGTCATGATTAACACAGCTGTGACTGCTTGTGTTGTCATGATTAACACAGCTGTGACTGCTTGTGTTGTCATGATTAACACAGCTGTGACTGCGCGTGTTGTCATGATTAACACAGTTGTGACTGCGCGTGTTGTCATGAATAACACAGTTGTGACTGCGCGTGTTGTCATGATTAACACAGTTGTGACTGCTTGTGTTGTCATGATTAACACAGTTGTGACTGCGTGTGTTGTCATGATTAACACAGTTGTGACTGCGTGTGTCACTATACCAGAGCAGTTGAGACTAGCTGTGTTCTCCAAGGCAAGGTTCAGGCCACAGCTCTGAAGCTGGCTATAAAGGGTTTAAGATAAACGCCAATATTAAACTACACATCAACTGTGGATGACATGCAGGTCTGCTTAACAGTGTGACATGTACTACAAGCGCATGTATAAATAGGTCAATAAATGAATCCATACACTGAGATAAAAAAATGGTTGATTTATTATATAAACTTATACAAAATCTACAGCGTGATTTAGATGTATTAAAAGTTAAGCAATGGAAGAAATCTAACTTTTTATTTTACAATATGTACAAAATGGGGTAAGGGGAGGCAGCACATGTATTCAATAAAATAAAATCCTCAATTTACAGGGGATTTACAAGTTACAGTAGGGTGTGTGTGTGTGTGTGTGTGTGTGTGTGTGTGTGTGTGTGTGTGTGTGTGTGTGTGTGTGTGTGTGTGTACAGAGGCTCTTTTTCTCTTGTGATGCCCTCATGATGTTCATGGTATGTACAAGGGGTTGAAGAGAAGAATGAGGAAAAGGGAGGGTTATGCAGAGAACATTGCAACATGGATCAACATTGCACAAACTGCCTGAACAACGACGAAAGGTGACGGGCGTGACCAGGCAGCAACAAGTAGATTTGTCCATATGCAAATCCATTGAGAGGTAGAAAGAATAGAGGAGAAAAGCCAATGCCAATAGAAAGGTATGAATGGGGAAAATGCTGGCTTGGGAGAATAAACTGGGAGGCGTACGGGGTTGATAAATTAATCTGAAAGGCGATGGACTTGACAATACAAACGCAAGGGTGCCGCCGAGAGCTTTGACTGGAGGGGCTGAATATTTGGCCAGAATGCTGTGCAAGGAAGCACGGACATGTGTGGATGGGTACTGTTGTGGATGTGCTGTGGCTGACGTATAATACTGATGTTGTACAATGTGGATGATGTGTTGTGTGGAATACTGCGTCAATGGGAAGGTATCTTTTGTCTTATCTACACCCTCTTTTTTTTTTACCTTTATTACTCTTCTATATCATGTGTGCTCATGCCTCCCCTCTCTCCATGAACATGAGGACGATGAGGATGACGATGACAGTTTTTATGATAATGATTAGGAAGATTGTGTTGATGAAATTCCATTTCTATTATAAATATATTTTTACTAAGGCACCAGTTCTCGTTATGTCAGGATAAAATAGACAGGAAAGTAAAGATTTCTGTGTACTTTATGAGAGAGAGAGAGAGAGAGAGAGAGAGAGAGAGAGAGAGAGAGAGAGAGAGAGAGAGAGAGAGAGAGAGAGAGAGAGAGAGAGAGAGAGAGAGAGAGAGAGAGAGAGAGAGAGAGAGAGAGAGAGAGAGAGAGAGAGAGAGAGAGAGAGAGAGAGAGAGAGAGAGAGAGAGAGAGAGAGAGAGAGAGAGAGAGAGAGAGAGAGAGAGAGAGAGAGAGAGAGAGAGAGAGAGAGAGAGAGAGAGAGAGAGAGAGAGAGAGAGAGAGAGAGAGAGAGAGAGAGAGAGAGAGAGAGAGAGAGAGAGAGAGAGAGAGAGAGAGAGAGAGAGAGAGAGAGAGAGAGAGAGAGAGAGAGAGAGAGAGAGAGAGAGAGAGAGAGAGAGAGAGAGAGAGAGAGAGAGAGAGAGAGAGAGAGAGAGAGAGAGAGAGAGAGAGAGAGAGAGAGAGAGAGAGAGAGAGAGAGAGAGAGAGAGAGAGAGAGAGAGAGAGAGAGAGAGAGAGAGAGAGAGAGAGAGAGAGAGAGAGAGAGAGAGAGAGAGAGAGAGAGAGAGAGAGAGAGAGAGAGAGAGAGAGAGAGAGAGAGAGAGAGAGAGAGAGAGAGAGAGAGAGAGAGAGAGAGAGAGAGAGAGAGAGAGAGAGAGAGAGAGACAGAGACAGAGACAGAGACAGAGAGAGAGAGAGACAGACAGAGAGAGAGAGAGACAGACAGACAGACAGAAAGACAGACAGACAGACAGACAGACAGACAGACAGACAGACAGAGAATGAATCACGGGTTCCTATAGTAACATCATATTCACCAACACAGACACCAGAACTGATATACAAATGGATAATTCACTCTCATCTCCACAGGACATGTTCCCACGAACATGGGAACATGTGCTGTTCCCATGTGTGGGAGCATGGGAACTTCCCCCAGCTCGTCGTTAACTCGGAAAATGGACAGTTTCAGCCACACTCGTGTACCATCATTACAGTGACCGTACATACACAAAATAATAATAATTAATAATAATAATAATAATACAGTTCTTCACCTGTCATGGTAAACAATTGAGGGCCTACAAGGCGTCTCTCTAAGAGGTAGAGAGACTTAACCTGAATATAATTGTGTTGTAACTTATTGCACAAAGAATGACCTGGTCTACCTCAAGGTGAATATGATCCTCATCACGTACACAACATGAAATGATGTATCAACTGTCAATTTGGAAAATATGGTGCATAACAATGAATAATATTGTCTGTATCGAGGTCGATACTAATCAGAGCAAGCCTATTCGATTCGTTTTCTGTTGGAGGAAATCTAGACGAGATCTCTCTTTTGTTTTGTCTTCCCAAAAAGACATCGAAAAGGCCATATGGTTTCCATTCTAGTCAATGTGCAAATTACGCTTGCATTTATCGACTATTCAAATGCAAAGATTCGCGCCTGCACAGAAAATCGACTAGTTTACTGAGCTTAAAATAACCTTAAGCTAATCAACTAATTGTAGGCGCTTTAACGCTAATAAAACTAACAGGTAATTTAAAGAAACTTTGTTATCGGAAAGATGGGGAAACCAGAATTACTTTGTACATAAAACATTGACACTAAAAGTAAAATATTAAGCATTTTCATTCATTTGTAAATTACTTAGTTAATTTGTAGTTCAAGAAAGTAGGCAGTACTAGCTGGTTCAGGACAATAGGCACAATAACGAAGACACATTGTAATTAGTTCTGTACAATCAGAACTGTAGAAGATGCGTTCTACACAAGAACAAATCAAGAGGAAGTGGCTTCAGTGGAAGCCTCGGGAATCCTAGTGGGTGCTGCTGCTGCACCCCAGGTTGCAATTCTTTTGACCATGTCGTGGTGCAGTCGACTAGAGCGTGCCTTGGGAACACCCATCAGTGCATAGGTTCGAGCCCTCATCACGGCTCCTGTGAATTTGTTTATTGATATATCACATTAATGTGATTTCTCTGTGTATTGGTTCTATTGACCATGAAGGACGGGCGTTCAGAGTTACGGACAGAAGGCACAGTGGCATACTCGCTCTTGTTGGCTGTTGACAGCACAGGGGCCAGATTCACGAAGCAGTTGCGCAAGCACTTACAAACGTGTACATCTTTTCTCAATCTTTGGCGGCTTTGTTTACAATTGTTAAACAGTTAATGAGCTCCGAAGCACCAGGAGGCTGTTTATAACAACAACAACAGTTGATCGGCAAGTTTTCATCCTTGTAAACTGTTTAATAAATGTAACCAAAGCCGTCAAAGATTGACGAAAGATGTACACGTTCGTAAGTGCTTGCGTAACTGCTTCGTGAATCTGCCCCAGGTCGCTGTCTTAACTACTGGCTATACATTTATCTAGTAGCTGACAAAATACGCAATATTTGTTTACAAAAGTATATATATATATTTATATTATATAAAAAAAAGGGACTCGCCCCGCGATGATTCAAGCACCCCCCCCCCTCCAGCTTCAAGAGGCTTTCAAAGGCTTCCAAAGGCACTTGGTAGTCTTCCCTGCAAACGAACTCACAAATTTTGAAAACACACACACACAAGCGCGAAATGGATATTTAAGAATATATAGAATCATTGCGTAATCCATAAATAAGTTTCTAAGTCATTATATATATACACATTCCAGTGGGGTTAATTGGTTGAAAAATAATTTATCTAGCATTATTTTGTAAATGAGACATGATGCTCCTGGGTCGTCGTGGACTTAACGGGATATACGGACATTTCCGAGCATTCAATCTTATAAATGTTGGATGATATTGGCATGCTCTTGTAAACTGATTTATTTCTTGGGTATTAGGACATTCCCTGGAAACACAAACCGTAACCTGTCTCTATTTTCCGCTTGTTACAACTTGTAATAAAGTTGTTACATCTTGGCTTAACGTTTTTATGACGTATTAGAGCGTTGTTACAACTTGCTATATTGGTTGTTATAACTGGTTAGGAGGTGTTAAAACTTGTTCGAACGTTGTACCAACGTCGTAGTTTCGGTGTGTGTTTGGCGGGTTGTTACTTTTGAAGCGATACCCTGCGCTAAAAAGACACAACACCGTTTGGGTTGTTCTGCCGTCATGAAAAAGCATCTATGTTGTTTAATTTGTTTGTTTGAGTTTTAAATGATCATTATTCTATTGTATTTTTTTTAATACGAGTTAGCGAATCCCGTAGATTAGGCTATTTTCATTAACATCTGCAATCTTCCAATCTTGAGCACTTGCTGTGTACATTGTGTGAGTGGGAACTGGGTCATGATCTCTTACAGTATATTATTGAATGATCCAGTCCCTAGACGCTGCAGACCTGCCGGTATCAAGGAACTGGAGCTTTGTAATTACTTTAACTTCTCCAGAGTTCTTAAGGATAGCCTCATAAGCCAACCAAAATTTGCCTATACAGACTACTTAACACAACCCATTGTATGAAAGTCTTGCGAGATGGGAGTTTTAGTAACACACAACTATCTCTTGACGCAAATTACACACGAACAATATTTTAGAATAGGTGCATACAAATGCGAAATGTACCAATGTTAATAAAAATATACAAAAACCATCTCATTATATGAAGAATCAGAAGAGTCAATTATTCATGAACACTCTCAGACATTTAGTAGTCATGTGTATGATCTAACAATGTTCCAATAGTCACCATATATAACTTGTATGGCGTCTTATGGTATAAAATCCGCCTGGTTAATAACACTTTTACAGCCAATGAGAGAAATAGGAACGTCTTTCAAAGTAAACACCAGAGATTCTGAAGGGGTCAAGATTCCTCTACGAAGATTCATATTTTCCATCGGGTCAGTTTTTTTGGGGGGGTTCATTTCACGCAAATGTTTTAAGTTAAATGAGAGATATTCACGCACACATCACCGAGATCTATTGATAGACGATTGTTTGTAAGTGTAGGAGACTCCACGCAGTATCATAGAGATCTGGTTGAACACGAGAACAATATAACATTTGCTTGATAAAATGTGTACAGTGGAGGAGGGGTTGTGCCCCGTTTTACGGTGCCGGCGGTTAAACGACAGCTAGAAGAGCGGCAGTGGCGCTCCTTTGTGGTGCCGCAGCTGCTGGTTGAAATTGGCTGCGGCTGCGGTATACTGCGTCGGGTAGTGGAAGGCAGCGGCTGCTGTCTTCATGGTCTCCACGGGGAAGTGCTGGCTGCTCATCAACATGTCTCCGCCGCTCATCATCGTGCTGCAATACATTTACTTATCAGTCAGTGGCGGAGGAAAGTCAATTATTTCGTAACATTCCACTCAAACGTGTGCAGTAATACACCATAATCAACGTAAACTGACATTAACAATATACAAGCTTTTTCTTATTCAACACTGTGGAATGGCAGATTCAGCACAGTGGAATGACAGTCAACACTGTGGAATGACAGTCAACACTGTGGAATGACAGTCAACACTGTGGAATGACAGATTCAACACTGGAATGACCGATGTAACACTTAGGCATTTAGGTTCTGTTGGTGATAATTTGTATTGAATTGGTGCCAAAGATAACGTCGCGGCTGGTAGTCTGTCCTCATCAACAAAGGCCAAATGCGCGTTAAACCATCCGTCAAACCTGCTATTTATGGAAGATAAACGGTTTACACACGACTCACAAGTGAAGCACGTTCAAACATTTCTCGAACAGTGCTTCACTGACGACCTCTGTTCGAATCGCAACTCTGTACATGATTTATCCGCGTACTTCAAAAACAAATTTAGTATCACCAACAGAACCTAACTTAACCTAACCCAGCCTAACCTTAGCCTAGCCTAATCTAACCTAACCTTAGCCTAGCCTAATGTAACCTAACCTAACCTTAGCGTAACTATTCCTAGAACTTTCTTATACAGGTTGTCCCAGAATTAGCTACCTATTTCAATGAAATTTCACATCAGTCTCACAGACTGATAGAGCGATTTGTGACCTTGTGAATACATTGTGAAAAATAACTGGATCCTTAAACAACGACGGGGAAAGAGGACCCCCGTGGACAAAACGTGACAGGAAAGAACGAATTGTTTGAGGATGAAACGAGCATGGTGATTAGGGAACCCTAGGACGATACGTGGCCGGGTCAAGTCAACGGTTGGGAGAGCGTCTTAGACCTTGCTAGGGCGTTTCAGCTGTCTAGGGAAGACGATCTCACTCAGAGCTCTAGAGATCTTGTTTCCTCTTGTGTCCGCAAACACTACCGTACTTAGATTCCCAAGTACGGTAGTCGTCGTCCCTTCACCTTCTAGTGTGTGGACTGGTCAACATACTTTAGCCACGATATTGTGACTCATCGCCTGCATGTAGATTCCTAAGTGTTATAATGGTGGTAGAGTCTCCGTAGGATACCTAGGGTATCCTGGATATCACATCCTGGCGTATATATCCTAGTGACATAATATCCTAGCGCATATATCCTAGTGATATAATATCCTAGCACACCTGGGGTGAACTGATGGCCTATGTACCTCTGGTTATGAAGGAATCACACCTACCGTATTTAGGAAGATAACAGCACACATTTACACAACCCATTCTCCTAAACTGATAGAATGTGGTGGAAAGTACCAATGTGCAGTGATGGATCACCGAGAAGTTGGATTTGAATGATTGAATTTGGACAAAGGAAACTTCTTTTTAGAGCAAAATGAACATAAGGCCTAACCTAACCTAACCTAACCTAACCTAACCTCTCCAAATACAGTGCATATGTGCTCCATACTAGGCCTAGGAAAATTTAGGTTTAATTTTTTATTTTATTTTTTTCCGGACTATAAAATTAAAAGTACATAAAGTTAATTATTGGTAGTCCGTCACTACATATTAGTACTCTCAACCAATATGTAATTTATTATATTATAGTTACTATAAGTACTATAATTTCAGGAGGATGGGTTGTATTTACAACACCCTTTTAGAGTTACCTGAAGGTAATAATAATAATAATAATAATAATAATAATAATAATAATAATAATAATAATAATAATAATAATAATAATAATAATAATAATAATCTTATAATAAACTTTATAGTATTCTAATTCCACTTACTACTTGTTGCTCACCACGCTGGCTATCGTATTCTCCTTAACATAAGAGGGTTGAAATAGCCTAAGCTACTCTATCCCTTTGAAATCCATTTTACTGTCTTAAACGTTCTTGAACAGTTTCTCAATGACTGATTCTCCACTTTAACAGTAAAGAGAAGATCTGGGGGCCACATTCATGAAGTAGTTACGCAAGCACTTACGAACTTTTACATCTTTTCTCAATCTCTGGCGGCTTTGTTTACAAATATTAAACAGTTAATGAGCTCCGAAGCACCAGGAGGCTGTTTATAACAATAACAACAGTTGATTGGCAAGTTTTCATGCTTGTAAACTGTTTAATAAATGTAACCAAAGCCGTCAAAGATTGCGAAAAGATGTACATGTTCGTAAGTAAGTAACTACCAGAAGAAGGCACCAAACCGGGAAGGCGTACACGTTCGTAAGTGCTTGCATAACCGCTTCCTGAATCTGGCCCCTGCTTGCTTGATACCTGGTTGATGGGTTTCTGGGAGTTCTTCTACTCCCCAAGCCCGGCCAGAGGCCAGGCTTGACTTTGTGAGAGTTTGGTCCACCAGGCTGCTGCTTGGAGCGGCCCGCAGGCCCACAAACCCATCACAGCCAGGTTGGTCCGGCACTCCTTGAAAAAAAAAAAAATCTAGTTTTCTCTTGAAGATATCCACGGTTCTTCCGGCAATATTTCTGATGCTCGCTGGGAGGACGTTGAACAACCGCGGACCTCTGATGTTTATACAGTGTTCTCTGATTGTGCCTATGGCACCTCTGCTCTTCACTGGTTCTATTCTGCATTTTCTTCCATATCGTTCACTCCAGTACGTTGTTATTATACTGTGCACATTTGGGACCTGTCCCTCTAGTATTTTCCACATGTATATTATTTGGTATCTGTCTCGTCTCCTTTCTAGTGAGTACATTTGGAGAGCTTTGAGGCGATCCCATTAATTTAGGTTCTTTATCTCGTCTATGCGTGCCGTATATGTTCTCTGTATTCATTCTATTTCAGCAATCTCTCCTGCTCTGAAGGGAGAAGTGAGTACTGAGCAGTACTCAAGACGGGACAACACAAGTGACTTGAAGAGTACAACCAGTGTGATGTGATCTCTGGACTTGAAGGTTCTCGTAATCCATCCTATAATTTTTCTGGCTGACGCAATACTTGCTTGGTTATGCTCCCTAAACGTTAGGTCGTCGGACATCATTATTCCCAAATCCTTGACATGCTGTTTTCCTATTCTGGGCAGATTCGATTGTGTTTTGTACCTTGTATTATGTTTCAAATCCTCATTTTTGCTGTATCTGAGTACCTGGAATTTATCACCGTTAAACATCATGTTATTTTCTGCTGCCCAATTAAAAACTTTGTTAATGTCTGTTTGTAGTTTTTCAGTGTCTTCAGCAGAGGTAATTTTTATGCTGATTTTTGTATCGTCTGCAAAGGATGACACGAAGCTGTGACTTGTATTTTTGTCTGTATCAGATATGAGAATAAGGAACAGCAGTGGTGCAAGGACTGTACCTTGAGGTACAGAGCTTTTAACTGCGCTCGGACTCGATTTTACTTGATTGACTGTTACTCTTTGTGCTCTGTTCGACAGGAAATTGAGTATCCAGCGTCCTACTTTACCAGTTATACCCATTGACCTCATTTTGTGTGCAATCACTCCATGGTCACATTTGTCGAATGCCTTTGCAAATTCTGTGTATACAACATCTACATTCTGTTTTTCTTCTAATGCCTCAGTGATTTGGTCATAGTGGTCAAGTAGCTGTGAGAGGCATGATCTTCCTGCTCTAAATCCATGTTGGCCTGGATTATGGAGATTGTTGGTTTCCATGAATCTAGTGACCTGACTCCTGATCACTCTCTCAAATACTCCCTGGGAGTTACATAACATGATACCACGGAAGCTTGAAGCACACACTCATGGGTCGACAGCCGTTTGGTCAAATTTTACACACAGACGTTTAGAATGTGATGTGTTGTATTAGGGAGGTTTTAATGGATATCTAAGATATCCATTAAATATCCAAGAGCAATGCCAATTCAAGGTCATCAACTTAGAATTACCGCTGACAATTATAAATCAATACAGAACCAACGCCACCCTTGGATTTTTTGCCCACTGGGTAAACATCTTATGAACGAAACTACAAATATCCGTAAAGAACAGAAACACCAGGATAGATGGTCGTTATAGCTAACCGTTTATAGGGAAAACGATACGTTACACACACATATAGCGGGAGTTGAGCTATAACACACCTGTAGTTGTCATAGGGGATGTGGTGGGCGTGGTGGTGGGCGCCCCACGCCTCGCTGGTCTTGGGGTGAAGGGCGGGGGACCACGACGCCTCGCCGTGGTGGTGGTGGTGGCCAGACGTCGTCGAGAGACCGTTGTTCGCCGCGGTGTAGTCCGTTGCTGAGCCTCCATGAACCCCCAGCAGCCCTCCTGACGAAGTCCCACATCCTCCTGCAGCAGAGAGACAAAGCACCAGGTATATTACTCCGCTGACTCCCTCGTTATACCGACTACCGTATTACTGTAATGACTAACTCATGTATCTAGAGACTTCTTCCATGTCTACAAGAGGCGCCTGCCTCTCTTGGCTATTGAATACGGACCAGAAACATACTTGAAACACACTGATAAGGATCCGAACAAGGTGCGGCATATGATATCAAGTATTCAGATTTGCATACGTGTCCTGAGATGTAATCAAGCCCCGAAATATTATTTTAAATTAACTTTAACATATTGTCGTCAATGAAGAAAATTTAAAATATATATCATAAATTTATCTTAAAATAAAAGCATACAACAATCATATACTCAATTATCACACCCGGGAAGCTCATTTTTTAGGACATACTTCACCAGGGACATACTCTACCAAGGATATACTCCACCAAGGATATACTCTACCAACGACATACTCCACCAAGGACATACTCTACCAAGGATATACTCTACCAACGACATACTCCACCAAGGATATACTCCACCAAGGACATACTCCACCAAGGACATACTCCACCAAGGACATACTCCACCAAGGACATACTCCACCAGGGACATACTCCACCAAGGACATACTCCACCAAGGACATACTCCACCAAGGACATACTCCACCAAGGACATACTCCACCAGGGACATACTCCACCAAGGACATACTCCACCAAGGACATACTCCACCAAGGACATACTCCACCAAGGACATACTCTACCAAGGATATACTCCACCAAGGACATACTCCACCAAGGACATACTCCACCAAGGACATACTCCACCAAGGACATACTCCACCAGGGACATACTCCACCAAGGACATACTCCACCAAGGACATACTCTACCAAGGACATACTCCACCAAGGACATACTCCACCAAGGACATACTCCACCAAGGACATACTCCACCAGGGACATACTCCACCAAGGACATACTCCACCAAGGACATACTCCACCAAGGACATACTCCACCAAGGACATACTCCACCAAGGACATACTCCACCAAGGACATACTCCACCAAGGACATACTCCACCCAGGACATACTCCACCCAGGACATACTCCACCCAGGATATACTCCACCAAGGACATACTCTACCAAGGACATACTCCACCAAGGACATACTCCACCAGGGACATACTCTACCAAGGACATACTCCACCAAGGACATACTCCACCAAGGACATACTCCACCAAGGACATACTCCACCAAGGACATACTCCACCAAGGACATACTCCACCAAGGACATACTCCACCAAGGACATATTCCACCAAGGACATACTCCACCAAGGACATACTCCACCAAGGACATACTCCACCAAGGACATACTCCACCAAGGACATACTCCACCAAGGACATACTCCACCAAGGACATACTCCACCAAGGACACTCCTGGAGCGATAGTTTACTATATAAGAGAAAGTGTATAACATTAGCCAGAATTTCCCATCCTAAGAATTAAACAAATCACACCGTGTAAAAACTTTTTGAAATCCATTTAGGCAAGAATTACAATCATACAGATGACATATATTAATTTAAGAAAAATAGACCAGCGTTAATATATAAACCAGGAAACAGCAGAACCAACCAGAAACTAAAATTGACTCTCTAGACATTAATTAACTAAACAACGACGAACTTAACGCAGACGAGGAGTCACAATAACGTGGCTGAAGATGTGATGGCCACACATCAGAAGATGAGGAGATGACGACGTTTCGGTCCGTCCTGGACCATTACCAAGTCGATTGTGATAATGGTCCAGGATAGACAGAAACGTCGTGGTCTCCTTATCTGCTGGTGTGTGGGTTGGTCCCCAATGACGAACTTATAGTACTAGGCATCCATCAGTCTCGGGAGACTATGGAGTTGCGCTCTGGTTGTCGATCTCGAGTGGCCTCTCCAGGGCGCAAAACCAGGGTAGGTTGGTACGGGGGAGAAGCTGTTACCCATGCAGCAGGTCTCCCCCTCTCCACGACGCTGAAAGTCTCCAAAGGAAAGGCAAGACGAACTTATAAGAAACATGTATATTCACGACACTGAGAACCTGATTGAGGTTCAAACAAGAATGACAACAGATTTGCTGTAAACGGTACAAACTCTCGCTAGCGCGAATCAGGCAAATCAAATGTTAATAATTTATTAACTGAGTATATGCATGCACTGAGTCTCAATAACGTGGCTAAATTATGTTGACCAGACCACACACTAGAAGGTGAAGGGACGACGACGTTTCTCAAGTCGATAATTAAATCAATTAAAATACTACCACTCCATAAAGAGGAGAGCAGAGCAAATGTAACAAACTATACACCTATTGTACTTTAGCGCATCAGAAAAAAATTCGAGTGCTAATAGGCAATATTTTATTGCACATAAAATACCGTCAGCATAATTCTCGCCAATGGAGGACCATCAGAGCGCTAGTGAGAATACTCACTAGCGCAGCAGTCCGTCCGCCTAAGGTCCCCCAACGCCAAGAAAACGGTCAATTTAAAGTGGTCTCCCCTAACCTACCAGAGGACCCAAAACAGAAAACGGTCAATTTAAAGTGGTCTCCCCTAACCTATCAGAGGACCCAAAACAGAAAACGGTCAATTTAAAGTGGTCTCCCCTAACCTATCAGAGGACCCAAAACAGAAAACGGTCAATTTAAAGTGGTCTCCCCTAACCTATCAGAGGACCCAAAACAGAAAACGGTCAATTTAAAGTGGTCTCCCCTAACCTACCAGAGGACCCAAAACAGAAAACGGTCAATTTAAAGTGGTCTCCCCTAACCTACCAGAGGACCCAAAACAGAAAACGGTCAATTTAAAGTGGTCTCCCCTAACCTATCAGAGGACCCAAAACAGAAAAAGGTCAATTTAAAGTAGTCTCCCCTAACCTACTAGAGGACCCAAGACAGAAAACGGTCAATTTAAAGTGGTCTCCCCTAACCTACCAGAGGACCCAAGACAGAAAACGGTCAATTTAAAGTGGTCTCCCCTAACCTACCAGAGGACCCAAAACAGAAAACGGTCAATTTAAAGTGGTCTCCCCTAACCTATCAGAGGACCCAAAACAGAAAACGGTCAATTTAAAGTAGTCTCCCCTAACCTACTAGAGGACCCAAGACAGAAAACGGTCAATTTAAAGTGGTCTCCCCTAACCTACCAGAGGACCCAAGACAGAAAACGGTCAATTTAAAGTGGTCTCCCCTAACCTACCAGAGGACCCAAAACAGAAAACGGTCAATTTAAAGTGGTCTCCCCTAACCTACCAGAGGACCCAAAACAGAAAACGGGACAGTACGTCACTTTCGCCAGCCGCTTCCATTTTTTAGTACGACGATTTTTGGCCTTATGTATCGCCTACGAGCGAAAAGCGACGTTCTTTGTGACAGAACAGGTTGAACACACACATTTCTACACACACACACAGAGAACTGTTGTGATAAATGTCACCATGCTGTAACAGCACATAAAATACAGTAAAATACAGTAAAATACAGTAAAATACAGTAAAATACAGTCGAAATGAGTAAGTGGCAGAACAGGAAGACAGCTCCGTTACTTTTGTTTCTTTAGATATATACAAGAGTTGTTACATTCTTGTAGAGCCACTAGTACGCGCAGCGTTTCTGGCAGGTCCCTGGAATACGACCCCCACGAAGAATCGTGTTTACTTCTTAACAACCCGAACCTTTCAGACAACCTCAGAGTGTCCTTAGCAGCCTTGTATCATATTGACTACTGCTCTAATTATATGTCCTGCGTACAGTGTTCCCGGATTAGCATTCAAGGAGGAACGGTGTTCTCGAGGTGCGGATTCTGGAGGGAAACACCAGAATATTGAGGAGAGAAGAATGTGAGCAGTCCTGAAAGATTAGTGTCCTGGGGCCAGATTCACGAAGCAGTTACGCAAGCACTTACGAACCTGCACATCTTTTCTCAATCTTTGGCGGCTTTGTTTACAATTATTAAACAGTTAATAAGCCCCGAAACACCAGGAGGCTGTTTATGACAATAACAACAGTTGATCGGCAAGTTTTCATGCTTGTAAACTGTTTAATAAATGTAACCAAAGCCGTCTAAGACGGAGGAAAGATGTACACGTTCGTAAGTGCTTGCGTAACTGCTTCGTGAATCTGGCCCCAGAGGGATACGTATAATATTGTGTCCTGGGGAAGGGGGAGGCGTGACCCAGGAGCAAGCGTCCTGGAGAAGGAGACGAAGGGGGGAGGAAGGACTCACCAGTCTGCAAGAGGGAGCCGTGCGTGCCGGAGGTGAAGATAGCGGAGGCGTTGGTGTTGGTGGAGAGCACAGACATCATCTGGTTCTGCAAGTTGGTCTGCGCGTTGGTCTGGAGGTTGGTCTGGTGGCTGCCGTCAACCATCCCGCCCCCGCCGCCCCCTGTCACCTGCTGGTTCATGAGGGCCGCTCTCGACCATGCGTTGGTGTCACCTGACGGAGGGGCAGGGGAAAGAACTATGATATCAGGTTCTGGAGGAAAGTTACCTTTCTAGCGTGAGGGAGGGGGCCAGAATCACGAAGCAGTTACGCAAACACTTACGAACCTAGGGCCAGATTCGTGAAGCAGTTACACAGGCACTTACGAACCTGGGGCCAGATTCACGAAGCAGTTACACAAGCACTTACGATCGTGTACATCTTTCCTCAATCTTTGACGGCTTTGGTTACATTTATTAAACAGTTTACAAGCATGAAAACTTGCCGATCAACTGTTGTTATTGTTATAAACAGCCTCCTGGTGCTTCGGGGCTTATTAACTGTTTAATAATTGTAAACAAAGCCGCCAAAGATTCAGAAAAGATGTACAGGTTCGTAAGTGCTTCCGTAACTACTTCGTGAATCTGGCCCCAGGTTCGTAAGTGCCTGCCTAACTGCTTCGTGAATCTGGCCCCAGGTGCTTCACATGGACGCTGGCTTCACTTAAGAGGAACAATATAGTAGAAATAACTCCTCGATTCACCACGAAGAAGAATTATATTAAAGTGGAGAGAATTCTTGCATCAATAGAACAATGAACACTTGGGTTAGGGGGAAGAGTGTGAGCACTCTCCCCACTCGAAGGGGGGACTGAACATGTAGGGGGAGTGTGGACACGGAGGGAAGGAAGGAAGGAGACTATCAGGGATAAGCGCCAAGCCATGACGACTATATAGCACTGGGAAGGGTCAGGATAAGGATTTGGGATGAGACGGGAGGAAGGAATGGTGCCCAACCACTTGTGTGGACGGTCGGGGGATTGAACGCCGACCTGCATGAAGCGAGACCGTCGCTCTACCGTCCACCCCAAGTGGTTGAGAGAGTGAAGAAGATGCAGGCTGACGGCTCAGTCAGCGATCAGGCACCTGTGGTACGCCAAGATGGCGGCTTACCGTGAGTTTGGTGGCCCTGGGCGTGAGAGTGGTCGTGGGCGGCGTAGTGGTGGTGAGGCCCCGTCATGGTGGTGGAGGCGGCGGCGACGGAGGTGATGGGTGGTGGAGCAGCGGTGGAGGCGTGGAGCGTGGGCGGGAGGGCGCCAGGGTAGCTGGTGGTCATGGCAAGGGCGTTGAGGGCGGTCACGCCCATCCCTTGACCTGTCATCTGTTTCCGCCAGCGAGCGCGTCTGTTGCTGAACCACACCTGTTGGGGGGGGGGGGGGGCAGTGGTGTTAGTTACTGAACCACACCTGTTGGGGGGGGGGCAGTGGTAATAGTTACTGAACCACACCTGTTGGGGGGGGGGCAGTGGTGTTAGTTACTGAACCACACCTGTTGGGGGGGGGGAACAGTGGTGTTAGTTACTGAACCACACCTGTTGGGGGGGGGGCAGTGGTGTTAGTTACTGAACCACACCTGTTGGGGGGGGGGGAACAGTGGTGTTAGTTACTGAACCACACCTGTTGGGGGGGGGCAGTGGTGTTAGTTACTGAACCACACCTGTTGGGGGGGGGAACAGTGGTGTTAGTTACTGAACCACACCTGTTGGGGGGGGGGCAGTGGTGTTAGTTACTGAACCACACCTGTTGGGGGGGGGCAGTGGTGTTAGTTACTGAACCACACCTGTTGGGGGGGCAGTGGTGTTAGTTACTGAACCACACCTGTTGGGGGGGGGGGAACAGTGGTGTTAGTTACTGAACCACACCTGTTGGGGGGGGCAGTGGTGTTAGTTACTGAACCACACCTGTTGGGGGGGGGGCAGTGGTGTTAGTTACTGAACCACACCTGTTGGGGGGGGGGCAGTGGTGTTAGTTACTGAACCACACCTGTTGGGGGGGGACAGTGGTGTTAGTTACTGAACCACACCTGTTACCTTCAGCTGATACAACAGCTGACAGTAGCAGCTGTAGTTACTCGTTATTTAGCTGCAGTTCCTACTG